>NW_026042437.1:0-311057 GCF_023856365.1 Brienomyrus brachyistius | reverse complement strand
TTCGATTTTAGGACCACTATTGTTCCTAATTTACATAAATGATATGGATACCAATATATACAGTAAACTGGTGAAATTTGCAGATGACACCAAGGTGGGTGGTGTAGCAGATACTGAATTAGTGGCTCAGCAGCTACAGCGGGATCTTGATTTAATTAGTGACTGGGCCGATACCTGGCAGATGAAATTTAACGTCGATAAATATAAGGTACTCCATCTAGGGAGCAGAAATATAAAGTACAGGTATTTCATGGGTGTCACTGAAATAAAGGTAGCTGATCATGAGAAAGACCTTGGTGTGTATGTTGATGCTTCCATGTCCCATTCTCGCCAGTGTGGGGAAGCAATAAAAAAGGCCAATAGGATGTTGGGGTATATCTCCAGGTGTGTGGAGTTTAAGTCAAGGGAGGTAATGCTAAGATTATACAATTCCTTGGTGAGACCTCACCTAGAATATTGTGTGCAGGTTGGTCACCATATCTTAAAAAGGACATTGTGGCCTTAGAAAAGGTGCAGCGTAGGGCCACAAAAATGATTCCTGGTCTTAGAGGAATGTCATACGAGGAACGGTTACTTGAGCTAAATCTGTTCAGTCTCAAGCAAAGGAGATTGAGGGGGGACATGATCCAGGTATATAAGATTCTAACAGGTTTGGATGCTGTTCAACCAAATAGTTACTTCAGCATTAGTTTAAATACACGAACTCGTGGCCATAGGTGGAATTAGCGGGAGAACATTTCAAGCTGGATTTAAGGAAGCACTTCTTTACGCAGCGTGTAGAGTATGGAATAGTCTTCCTGATAATGTAGTGCAAGCTGAATCCTTGGGTTCCTTTAAATCAGAGCTAGATAAGATTTTAACGACTCTGAGCTATTAGTTTAGTTCTCCCCAAGCGAGCTTGATGGGCCGAATGGCCTCGTCTCGTTTGTATAGTTCTTATGTTCTTATGTTCAACTCCTTCATCTACAGTGTCAGATGAGCAAACCTTATCTCCCCCTTGAGGATTTGGACATACCAACATAGGGGCAAGAATTTCTGCTACCTCGTCCTGCTGCCTGAGTGTTTCGCCACGGCACTTCTTCACCGAGAAGGAGGTAGAGTCGGGGTGCTGAATGGTTATGATCCTCGTCTGCAGGGGGGAGAGGGGAAGGGGCAGGGGAACCACTGGCTACTCCTCCCTCGGTGGCATAAGGAGGAAGCTGCTGTTTGGGCAGCAATGCTTGGGCAGGAGCCACACAGTTTATTTCTGGGTATCTAATTAGCGGACACCATTAGGTCCCTTCAGGGGCTCCACAGACAAACTCATTGACAAAATAGAATTGTCACAGAAAATTCTTTGTCACATGCTCAGTCGACATGGACTGTGTGCTATTTACATATTTTTGGCACAAACGAAATCTCATATGCATATCGATGTATCTTTCGCACAAGTGGACCTCCATCACTTAAAGAGGGTAAACTCTGATCAGGAAATTTACGACGTCAGAATAAACGGATTTTTTAACAGAAGTAACTGACATGCCCTAATAAGGAAATGCATACAATCAGAATACAATATCTGTGGTTTTTAACAGTGGTAACAATCTGATAATGAAAGGAATCAGATCAACATTTCTATAGCATGTAACAGAGCTTGCTCCCCTCCAGAACTCATTGTTCCAGTAGTTATCTGAAATCATCTGCAGGAGCTATTCTTTTATTTGTATATTAAGCATAATTATTCATGAATATTATTGATTATGTTTATTTGTTTAATGTTTTTATTTATTCGTATTTATTGTTTATAATATAATGTTATATAGTATTGCAACACTTGAAACGAGAGGTACTTGCCTGCCTTAGTGATATTTACTATTGTCTAAGTGTATTCCCACCTGTAGGAGGCAGCAATGGTTGTTATTAAAGGTGCTGAGATTACGCGGCTCAGGGCTGAAGGTGCAAAGTGAAACAGTCATTGACCGTATTTGCCATGTGTGATGGTGTCTGCATATCGGCCCCTTTTGCGCCAAACAAACCAGTTCAAAGTACTGTGTGTTAAAATATCATATGAATAAATCCTCTCAAGAACTAAACTCAATATCGTATCCTCATCATTCAACGCGTCTGACTTTTGCACCTCTTACCACAAGGCAGTGGATTACATGGGGAAATTACAAACAAGGAGAATTTAATCTGTTTTTCCTCTACATTGTCGTTATTCAGAATATTACAGACTATGAACAAAAACGGACAATGTAAGAAAATAAAAAAATGTGTATGACAGAAAGCTAGAGTATTTTTGCAATGGTGAGCACTAGCTGGTTTATGTACTAGCTCACACTCAAGAAACAGCATAAATGCTACTCATACACAGTTGGGGGGCAGGGGTCAGTCCTTGTGCCTGTAATGAGGTCACCAGTGAAACTAACCCAGCCTCAGCACGTCTGTGGGTCCTTGAGCAAGGCCCTTAACCCCCAGCTCCCTGGGCGCCCCAACAGGTAGCTGCACTTCGCGGACAACTTACTCCACAAAGAGTAAGTTGAGGGAGACATAAAAAACACAATTTCCCCACGGGGGATTAATAAAGTCCATCCATCTATGGAATATTATTTAGCACTATATAACGCAGAATATAAGAATTACGATTTTATAAAAAGTATGCCAAATATCCATGATATAATCATTACAATGTAAACATTATAATGTAATCAACACAATGGAACCAACTGAGTATGTATTTGCACCTTTTGTTAGTCTGAGTTTCTGTTAGCTACTTTGTTAGTCCTGAATCTATGAATATTCACATTTTTATCGCGTATATTTTATCACTATGTAAAGGACAAATATATTATCAACCTTTTAGTGAGACAATGTGTAAACGGCTGAAACTACCAAGGTTTACTACTGAAGGAAGGGATTCACCTGAGTTCACCAAAAGTTCATGGCTGAGTATTTTTAAAAAACCAAGTGGAGCTGCTCGCGCCACTATTATGTTCAACCGAGAGGCCAAACGGTAAAAGAAATGACTGTCAAACTTATCACCTAGGGGTAAATATAAATCTATACAAATATCACCTGCATGCACATTACTTCTTTTACAATAACCAACTCCTGATCCATACTGTTAGTCGTGAAAAAAATAACTATTGTGTACATAGAGGCCCTGTGTAAAAAGATAACTGCCAAGGAAAAGATCAAAAACATTTATTTCAAGGATTCAAAGTTTTTATGGTCATGTACAGTGTACAGTGCAGTTCTTATTTGATTAACTTGAATGTCTTCACAGACAAGACGATTAAACAAATAAAGCAGCGCAACATTACAGTAACTAACAACAAACAAAGCTCACGAGTACTATTACAATATTCATATCATTTATTTAAATTTAATTTTACCAAGTAAATTAATTGAAAAGCAGTTACCGCTTTACCTGCTTCTCGGGAGAAATAGCAGATATACAAACGTCATGTATGTAACTAAAATCTTAAGCCAATAAGGGCAAAGTTGTGTCGTAATGGAGGCGGATCCAGCCTGTGCAGCCTGCTAAGAGGTGCTGCTTGATGTGTCTTGCTCTCGCGGAGTTTTGGTACCATGTGACATGGTGACGTAATGCAACGGGCGATAAAAAATATAACCATGATGCATTGCGTCAGGACCAGAATGCATTGCTTTAAGCTAGCGCTGTATGTGGGTGCATGAAGTGGAAAGCACCCAATAATAAACATAACATTTTTTTAAAAATGTTTTCTTCACCGGTGCAGTGAATTTAAATAAAGAGCTATGATGGTGCTGCAAATGGCTTTGCATAGTAGTTAGTAGTAGCATTAGCCGCTGTGTGCGGCATTAGCTTTCTACAGTCCTTACAGATGGTTCGTGTTTTGTCTGTCTCCCTTTCGCCATTTATATTTTCCGCCGGGCACCCGAAATGCTGACACACAAAAGATTCAAAAGTGTCTGGGGTATCTACTATAGTAATTTAGTCAGATGCCGACATATTTACAGCAGCTCATTTGCAGCGCATTCGTGAAACGGCTTTTCGCTCCAACGAGAAATCTCGTCATGTTGTAATATCGCGAGATCTCGTGACACGCGTTTCACTCCCACTTCTTAGTAACAGTCATGATTTGATAAAGTGACAACCTGCGTAATAATTGGTAATACATAGAGTTTGCTATTGTTCAGGCTAGCAGACTGTTATGGCTTGAGGTTAATGGTGCCTGTTACTTGTGAATTTTCACATTTGCAGGGATCTTCTGCCTCGTGAACGTGAAACGGGTAATTATGCTAAAAGAAGAAAAAAGCAGAACTGCAATGTGTGTAAGGCTGGTGCTGATTTTTCAGTCTGAACACAGTAAAATTTATACAAATTACCTGTATTCAAACTTGTATTCTTTATATAGTTTGGTTAATTACTATTTAAAAGTTTTATCTGCGCTCCATTGTATAACTTATATTGGAGACTTGTATGTACTTTTCGATTGGAAATGGTTAGCTGTATACAGGGGCGCCGCTAAGGGGGGGGAAAGTTGGGACAATTCTAAGGGCCCACGCCCTTTAGGGGCCCCCAGAGATCTGAATGGGTGTGGTAGGGGGGCCCAACCTCATATTTTGTCATAGGGCCCAAAATTGCTAGCGGCGCCCCTGGGCTGTATATACTTTGAATATTTTTATGATTAATTTCTTTGTTTATTTAATTTGGCAACAGATCTACACTTTTAGCAGTATTGCTGTCAATTTTTGTGAAAGTTGTTACTAAATAAAACAAAAGAAGCAGACTTGTGTAAATCCTATATTGGTCGTGTATTCTTCCTGTAGCGTAGTGACAGCTTTTTGTACGGAAGCCGTGAACGGCTGTGCTTGCAAAATATATTTTCTTCTGAATAATTAGAAGGATAAGCATATTTTGTCGCCGCCGCGAGATAGTCATGCCATACACAGCTCTGCTCGTTTTTGTACTGTAACCGTGTTACTTAATTTGCGAATCCATGAATTTAACGTTGACATTAAGTCAACATTGACATTGACAACGTTGACATTAAGTGTTGCACCTATCTAGTGTTTTACCGTGAAGGGCATGTTATATCTTGTCTCTAAGTCGCACTATGGTCCAGGGGAATGCTATGTCATATTAGAACATGTGTCGATGATGTGGCAATATAAATATTTTAGAATACTGTCAGTTTTAGTTTCAGAAATCCATCATTTGAGAAAAAAGGCCAGTCACGACAAATATATATGGAATATAACAACAGAGGTTAGCTGTATTTGTTTAAGTGTAAAGATGCACATAGAAACATGCATGAGCTCATCTGAGAATAAACTGAATGCAATGAAGATTTGTGACTCCTGCTGGAAAATGCGAATAGTGGCAGGGTCTTCAAGCAGTACATTTGTCTGAGAGTCAGTTAATATTAGGAAAGGCACCGTTTTTTTTTCAATGGCGCTAATTATCAAGAAGGAAATGGAGTACCCCAGTACCTGGTTTACGGGCACTGGAAGCTCCAGTATCAGTCAGACTTTCATGTAAGTATATGTGTGTTTAATGACTTGTGCATGTTTCATCTTTACCAGGGGCAGAGGGGAAACTCAATAAATAGCCTTCTCTCACACTTCCAGGCCTGCAGAACTGAGCATGTCCCCTGGTTTTGTGCATATGTCTGTAGGCTTTGAGTTTTTCCTATGGGGGCTTCAATTTCCTCCCAGAGTACAAATACGTGCAGATCAGTTGCATTGGGGAGTCCATACTGTGATGCTGAGTGGGTGTAGGAGGAGATTGAGAGATGAAACTCCGGATGATTTACTCCCTCGGCTAACTAACCAGAACAGGATCGTACCAATACCAAAATGATAAGTTTATAAATGTTTTTCACTACCCTGATTCATTCAGTTATTTCTGTTTGTTAATTCCATCCCCCAAGCAAATACATAAATAAACAAACAAATATTCAGGGGGAATGTGTCATAGGTGATAGAATCAGTGGATGAATCTAAAGAAAAAAAGTAATGATTTCTTTCTCTCCAAAACACAATGCACAAAACTCTTAAGTTAGGTAAGACATTGAAATTTTATGACAGTAGCATGATGCAGAGGAACAACAGAAGGAAAAATCTAACTAAACCTGAGTCAACTAGGACTAATTACACTAAATTAAGTGGAACACACAAATACCTAAAACAACTTAATAAACAAGCAAGAAATATTACATTTGATTAACTATACTGATGCCTGAGGGAAGTTCTTGTGCATAATGCAGCAAGTATATACAGCTGCAGAGACACTACACATAGTGCAAATAAATTAAAAAGTATACAGTACACACACTGATTCCTGAAAAAATCTAAATACCATGGAATACTAATGAAATACTGATGATGATGATAATAATAGAAATAATAATGAATTAGTTTAGGGTATTATGCAATTGACATGTACAATTAAAAAAGAAATTGCACCAGACATTTCCTGTGGCAAAGAAGGGTTGCTTTGTGCCACATTACTCAAGTCAATTCACTTTATTTTGTATAGTACATTTTCATAGCCTTACATTGTCTCAAAGCACTTTACTTTGTCCCTGCCCAATTGTCCCAGTGAGCAAGATCTAGCCTGAAAAATTAGAAAGCGACATTGGCAAGGATAAACTCAGTCATAGTAAGAAACCTTTGGAGGAACCAGAGTGAAAGGGGGAGCCCATCCTCCACAGGGCAGAAGTCAGGTTAACAAAGTTCTGATTTATATGGTTTATATGGTTCAATTAGTTAAGTCCGGATGTAAATACAGAATAACTGGCAGCAGGGCACACAGGAAAGACGTAAACAGGCAGGAGGGCAGGCAGGAGGGTGGCACAGGCAGGACGTAATGGGCAGGAGGGCGGGCAGGCAGGGCAGCACAGGCAGCCAGAACTGTTTTGCCACTGCAGTTTGTTTTACAATTTCATCTGCATTTGTTCCCCCAAGGTATAACAGCAGCTAATTTATGAACATGCTGCTTTTCAGAAAAGTTTAATTTCCAGGAGCATGACCAGTGCATACATTTAGTGTTGATGGTTCTTTGTAAAATGGATGTTCTGTACTTTTATTGATCTGTCCATCCATCCATCCATCCATCCATCCATCCATCCATCCATCCATCCATCCATCCATCCATCCATCCATTCATCCATTTTCTAACTACTTCTGATGAAGTTCCGGGTTATGAGGTATCCTGAAGCCCAGGCAATATGGGACAAACACACACATGCACACACATAGGGTATACCTATCCTTATGGGGCCCGCTCATTGACTTCTATTGGATAAATGCTAACGCTAACTATGACAATCTTAACCCCCACCCTGCCCTAACCATAACCATAAGTAACCAAGCAAAATAAAAGAGGTTTTGCATTTTTAGTTTTTCCACAGCAGTCACAGATTTTTATAAAATAGAGTTTTCCTGGTTTTCAGTTTCGTGGTCCCCATAAGGGAAAAAAAAAACAGGTATTTATCACGCTATGGGGTAGGATAGGTATACCCGCTCGCACACACACACACAGACATGCACACAAATGGATAGATCACCACAGTTACTATGGATGTCGATCCTGCAATAATGAGACAGAACTATCATACTTAACAGGATCATATCCCTAGTTCTACATATGCATAATTATATTTAAAAAAGATCCCACGCACCTAGCACATGAGATGTTTGAACTTCTGCCCTCTGGTAAACGTTACCGCAGTATGCATTGCAGAACAACCAGATTTAATAAGAGCTTCTAACCCCAAAGCCATCAGAATACTAAATGCTAATGAACATACGTTTATGTGAAACCCTACTCTCTCTTACTCTCTGTGCACTTTATTACCACAACTGGTATTAAGTTTACTTTTTATTTATACAGTATAGTGCAATAATATAATCACGATTTGTGTGTGAGTGTGCCCTGTGATGGGCTGCCCCCCCATCCTGGATTGTTCCCTGCCTCGTGCCCATTCCACATTCCGGGATAGGTTCCGGACCACCCGCGACCCAGTAGGATAAGCAGTTTGGAAAATGGATGGATGGATATAACTAACATAAGACAGACATTACACCTAACAAACAATAAACACGAAATAAAGGAGTGGATACAAAAAAAATGTAATGCAATGACCAGATTTAACACCTGGATTATGTCCCCCCCTTAGTCTCCTTTGCTCGAGGCTAAACAGATTCAGCTCAGCTAACCTCTCCTCATTAAACATTCCTCTAAGACCAGGAATCATTCTCCCAGCCAAGCAAGCCTGAGTCCGGCTTCCACTCCCCCGATCCCCAGCAATGTTAACTTGGAAGGGCGTATTCTGTATGCACAACTGAGACAACCCAGGTGGAGCTCAGCTTATCGGCTGGCAAAATTGCCTTCAGGTATCACCCACCCTAGTGAGAGTCCAAGCTAGGGCCGTTCTCAGAACTCACCCTAAACGAAGTCCTGCTCAAAAGTTGTAATGACCGCCTGAGGTACCTGTCAGCCTTGCCCGTAATGAGTCAGTGGGTGTAGCCGGGCTGACACGCTTTTGGGCATCCAATTGCTGAGAACTCCCCTTCGGTTCTGACAAACTGTACGATCACAAGCAGTGACAGCAGAGCCACAGACAAGCTCAACCAACAGAGAGCGAATGGTAAGCACCCAGCACCCGAAGGGCTCAACTGATCACATCCAAACGACTTCCTGATGGGATTGTGTACGTAACTGGTTTACTGTTGTTAATAGTGGTTGAACTTCTATGCAAGTCCCCTTGTTGGGGGAGAGGGAATGAATGAAAGCATAAGGTGAAATAAAACCTAAAATAAATCAAAAAGGTTAAACGGGAATCAAACCAAATGAATTGTGTTTCTTATTCAATTGTAAACATCAATTAGTTATGCAACAATAACCTAATTGGATGTTAATGTATTGTGATCAAACTGATTTAGTCCGTGAAGTTGATTCCTGCTTTCAGGCAAGAACCTGTGTGTCCAATTATGCGTGTTGTATCACCGCAGTTGACCACCAGAGACCCAACTCAGATGTTGTTAACCTACTATGGCGGACCACTAGAGGTGCAATTTCAATGGAGTGGCACTGCTATGGCTTGCCACTAGAAGCGCAATTTCAAAATTGAGTGGTAGTTCTATGCCTGACCACTAGAAGCGCAATTTCGAAATGGAGTGGTAGTTCTATGCCTGACCACCGGGGGCGCAATATCGAAATGGAGTTGTAGTTCTATGCCTGACCACTGGAGGCGCGATTTTGAAATGGAGTGGTAGTTCTATGCCTGACCACTGGAGGCGCAATTTCGAACTGGAGTGGTAGTTCTATGCCTGACCACCGGGGGCGCAATATCGAAATGGAGTGGTACTTCTATGCCTGACCACCGGGGGCGCAATATCGAAATGGAGTGGTAGTTCTATGCCTGACCACCGGGGGCGCAATTTCGAAATGGAGTGGTAGTTCTATGCCTGACCACTAGAGGCACGATTTCGAAATGGAATAGTAGTTCTATGCCTGACCACTAGAGGCGCGATTTCGAAATGGAGTAGTAGTTCTATGGCTTGTCACTAGAAGCGCAATTTCAAAATTGAGTGGTAGTTCTATGCCTGACCACTAGAAGCGCAATTTCGAAATGGAGTGGTAGTTCTATGCCTGACCACCGGGGGCGCAATATCGAAATGGAGTGGTAGTTCTATGCCTGACCACTAGAGGCGCGATTTCGAAATGGAGTAGTACTTCTATGGCTTGCCACTAGAAGCGCAATTTCAAAATTGAGTGGTAGTTCTATGCCTGACCACTAGAAGCCCAATTTCGAAATGGAGTGGTAGTTCTATGCCTGACCACCGGGGGCGCAATATCGAAATGGAGTGGTAGTTCTATGCCTGGCCACTAGAGGCGCAATATCGAAATTGAGTGGTAGTTCTATGCCTGACCACCGGGGGCGCAATATCGAAATGGAGTGGTAGTTCTATGCCTGACCACTAGAGGCGCGATTTCGAAATGGAGTAGTACTTCTATGGCTTGCCACTAGAAGCGCAATTTCAAAATTGAGTGGTAGTTCTATGCCTGACCACTAGAAGCCCAATTTCGAAATGGAGTGGTAGTTCTATGCCTGACCACCGGGGGGCGCAATATCGAAATGGAGTGGTAGTTCTATGCCTGACCACTAGAGGCGCGATTTCGAAATGGAGTGGTAGTTCTATGCCTGACCACTAGAGGTGCAATTTCGAACTGGAGTGGTAGTTCTATGCCTGACCACCGGGGGCGCAATATCGAAATGGAGTGGTAGTTCTATGCCTGACCACCGGGGGCGCAATATCAAAATGGAGTGGTAGTTCTATGCCTGGCCACTAGAGGCGCAATATCGAAATTGAGTGGTAGTTCTATGCCGGGCCACTAGAGGCGCAATTTCGAAATGGAGTGGTAGTTCTATGCCTGACCACTAGAGGCACGATTTCGAAATGGAATAGTAGTTCTATGCCTGACCACTAGAGGCGCAATTTCGAAATGGAGTAGTAGTTCTATGGCTTGTCACTAGAAGCGCAATTTCAAAATTGAGTGGTAGTTCTATGCCTGACCACTAGAAGCGCAATTTCGAAATGGAGTGGTAGTTCTATGCCTGACCACCGGGGGCGCAATATCGAAATGGAGTGGTAGTTCTATGCCTGACCACTAGAGGCGCGATTTCGAAATGGAGTAGTACTTCTATGGCTTGCCACTAGAAGCGCAATTTCAAAATTGAGTGGTAGTTCTATGCCTGACCACTAGAAGCCCAATTTCGAAATGGAGTGGTAGTTCTATGCCTGACCACCGGGGGCGCAATATCGAAATGGAGTGGTAGTTCTATGCCTGACCACTAGAAGCGCGATTTCGAAATGGAGTGGTAGTTCTATGCCTGACCACTAGAGGCGCAATTTCGAACTGGAGTGGTAGTTCTATGCCTGACCACCGGGGGCGCAATATCGAAATGGAGTGGTAGTTCTATGCCTGACCACCGGGGGCGCAATATCAAAATAGAGTGGTAGTTCTATGCCTGGCCACTAGAGGCGCAATATCGAAATTGAGTGGTAGTTCTATGCCTGGCCACTAGAGGCGCAATTTCGAAATGGAGTGGTAGTTCTATGCCTGACCACTAGAGGTAACCAAAGATATAGCTAGGCGGTTGCCGACGCTAGATGAGTGACACACACATTTAATGCATGCGCATGCTGCTTGTGGCCTTCTTCTGTGCCTTGCACAGTATAAAACCCCTTAAAACAATTACTGAAGCGAGACGGCGCACGCGTTACGGCGACAGATTTAAATTGTGAGTGCACTATATCTCGTCGCAAATGGTGCTTAACCACGGCGGGTCTCAAGCACAGGAGACTCCCAATTTCTAAATGACACACACTTGGCTCACAGCGCAAAGTTGTGTTAAACTTGCTTTGTCTAAAGCAGGCACACACATACGAGTATGATCCTGATAGGTAACTAAGCTATCGGTCTTATGTCCAAGCGCAACATAATTTAGGTTAGAACCTCATAACAAGTATTCCCATTCGCTAATAGAGAGATCTCTCCCAGGATATATAGAAACGGAGACACTCGTCCGAATTGAACCTGGAAACAAAGCGCTACATCTGAGAATCTCGTCAGACATAGGGTTAAAGTTTACTGCAGTTTAATACGAAAGAACTACAATGAAATCACCGAAAATAAAACAAAATAATATAACTACTAATAATAGAAATAAAAATAACTATAATAAGCCCATATGATCCCGCTTAAATGCCTTCAGATTGCCATGAGTGCGACTTTTGCAACCAGTTGACAGTAGCGCTTCTTCACTGCACGTCTCGGTCATAAAAAGTTTAAATTGTGTGCTCAGAATAAGTTTAAACCTTGTGCCTTGTGATTATTAACCAATTTTTATGCTGAATGGTCGGCTCAAACTCAATTGCGAAACACCGTGAGTCTGTTAATGTGTGACTTAAATGGAACTCATTAATAACCAGTATCACGTAATAACCTGGGTTAGAATAGAAGGCTTGTCCAACGAGCTGCGTCACCAGGTAATGTAAACGATCGGTAGCGAAGCTCCCCTCACGGCCAATGAGAGAGAGTCTCGCGATATTTCAGGCGAATTTGAGGTTTCAGAGCGTAGATCGCACAGGCAGGGATTCTTGTGAGCACTCAATGAACGGAGGCTGAAGTTGTGTAAAAGACATGCATTTATTCCTATAACTAACATAAGACAGACATTACACCTAACAAACAATAAACACGAAATAACGGAGTGGACACAAACAATGTAATCATGAAAATGCAATGACCAGATTTAAAATGAGTAACCTTAAAAGGGAAAATACTGTTCTGCAAAGCAAGCAATTTGTGGAAATACTGTCCTAAAGTAATATAGCAGGTGAATAGGAGTTTAGGTTGTTATAAATGAAAGGAAGTTTGTTTACTTGGTTGCAGAGTGGGGGGGGGGGGGTCTTGGCAGTTGGTTGCGGAGGCTGATGAGCTGATGGGTGATGGCACTCAGGGAGGCGCGGTGTTTGCAGCGGTTGTTGGAGTGGAGCCCCTCTGATTCCCTCTCCTGGTGAAGCTTGGGCTTGGTTGCAGTTCTCTGTCCAGCTGGGTCTTCACTGATAGGCTTCAGGAGGGCTTCTTGTGGGCTTCTCTTCTCTTGGGCTGATGTTCTCTGCCTCTCTTCGTGCTGATGGTCTTTTGTTTTCTCCTCCCTTCTGTTTCTCCTCTCCTGGCTTTGTTCTGAGGTGCCAGGTTTTATAGTGTAAAGTTCGTGAATAGGAGTGACCAGGAATTCGACTCCTGGACCAATGGCTGACCATCCATTTGGCGGGCTTTCGGAAGGGGGTCTGTATCAGTCCTTTTGAGATTTATGACCAGAGTGATTTCCCTTGTATTGATGATTTTCGTTAGGCTGGTGTAACTTTTGATATATTCACTTTCGTGGTAACCACTGACCAGATTTGGAAACTGGAGTGATTTTCCATCGGTTTGATACCAAACATGCCATAGCAGCCTAGCGGTTCACACCTCATACCATCTGTAATGATTAATTAATGATTACTTATATTATGTCGTTATGTTATATTACTCACACCTTATTTTATGCCTCACAATCTATATAATTGTAAATATACTGTGTAGCTGCTGGCGCGTTCCAAACTAAATCTCATTGTACTTACAATGTCAATAAAAACATCCATCCATCCATCTAGGCAGGCCAGTGTCGCCTCCATCCTTCCTGAAGTCAGTGATTCCTTTGTCTTTGTGCTGTTTAGTGCCAAATTGTTTGCTGAACTCCAACCTATCAGTTTCTGGACCTCATCTCTGTAAGCTGACTCATAAGAACCAAAGAGATTTACAAATGAGAGGAGGCCATTCGGCCCATCAAGCTCCTTTGAGGAGAACTTAGCTAATAGCTCAAAAATCTTATCTAGCTCTGATTTAAAAGAACCCAGGGTTTTAGCTTGTGTTACAATAACAGGAAGACTATTCCATACTCTAACTACACGCTGTGTACAGAAATGCTTCATCAAATTCGTTTTAAAATGTTCTCCAGCTAATTTCCACTTATGGCCACGAGTTCTGGTATTTAAACTAACATTGAAATAGCCATTTGGCTGAACAGCATCCAGACCTGTTAGAATCTTAAACACCTGGATTATGTCCCCCCTTAGTCTCCTTTGCTCGAGGCTAAACAGATTCAGCTCAGCTAACCTCTCCTCATTAGACATTCCTCTAAGACCAGGAATCATTCTCGTTGCCCTACGTTGCACCTTTTCCAAGGCAGCAATGTCCTTCTTAAGGTATGGTAACCAAACCCGCACACAATATTCTAGGTGGGGTCTTACCAAGGAATTATATTATCGTAGCATCACTTGCCTTGTCTTAAACTCCACACACCTAGAGATGCAATGTGCCTTCTCGCGTGGTGTTCCTGCAGAGGGAGTCTGTGAGTGCTGGAGATTGGGGGAGGGGGCAGTGTGGCTATGTCTGCTCTGTGTTCCTCCAGACGAGCAAAGAAGCTGTTTAGCTCCTTTGCTAAAAGGGCGTTGCTGTTAACAGTGACGGTGTTGTTGCCTTTGAAGTTTGTAATGTGTTGTATTCCCTGCCACACCCACTGTGGGTTGTTGTATGTGAAGTAGACCTCTATTTTCTGTTTCTCTGCCTGCCTGGCAACCTTGATGCCCCTATTCAGGTTAGCTCTGGCTGCACTCTGTGTTCTTGACTGCGCTGTCTTGTCCTGTAGTATTGTATTGTTGCTCTTGTGTTTATCTTGCACTTTCTCCCTCTGTTTGTGCTCCTTTCACTCTGTATAGTTCTATCTTGCCCGCACTTGTGTCATCTTGTGTTGTTTCTGTTTTTCTTCTTTGTGTTGCACCGTGGTCCAGGAGGAACAATGTTTCCTTTCACTGTGTACTGTGTATATTGCTGAAATAACAATAAACCCACTTGACCACCTGCCTCAATTCATCCTGAAGAGTTTTCCAATGTTGTTCAAAGGTCTGTTTGTTTCGAGTGAAGGACACGCCCCTGGACGTGCTGGATAAGGGGACCACAGATCAGTGTCCTCAGTCCTGCTTCTCCCTTCAAAGCTGAGAGGAAGATGACCCGCCTGCTGCTTCTGGTTTTGGCTTATGGAGCTCTGCTTATCTCCACAGAGGCCCAGCAAGATTACCACAGTCTCCCTGCACTCACAAGACGGCCATTAAACTCGCAGTCGAAAATGCTCATCAAGGAACCCGTCAGCACATGAATTTCTATAACATCCAGGGCCGTCCGAAGGTAACTGCTGAGAAAGTGTTTACAAAAGTGTGAAACTTTCATCATCTGCAAGCTGAACTAATGAGTATCACATTGATTTTGATGTTTTAATTTCAATGCATATGATGCTTAATGTCTCTTCACAATGAAAGTGATGGTTGTATATCTCAGCCCTGGTCAATTTTACCTTCTCACAGTTTCTCTCTGAATCTGCTGCAGTCAAGTCTGTGACAGTTTGCCATTTTTTGGGTGATTATTGTTTGTTATATTGCCTTTAAAACAGTTGTAGGCAATTTTGTATATAACGTGTTTATGTGATTTAGATCAGCAGTGAATACATTGACATTGAGATTCTCTTGAGAGCAACAAAATGTCCAAAGTCAACTGCAACAGACCATCGGGCTGACTGTATTTTCATGGACAAGAGGGTAAGTAAAGAGTCACTGTGACTGTGAGCATTGGACATATCAGTTAGCAAATTAATTTAGGTTCATGTTAACTTTTTTGATGCCCTGCGGGGGAAAGTTAGCCAACAATAAAGTAACAAATACATAGGTGGCCTCAAAGAGCCAGTTCCTTCACCTTATTCTCAAATTTTAGTAGGTTTACAGGCTTAAAGGCTGGATTACCAGGCAGAAGCAAATGCTAATCATCTGAGGGGTGACCTGTAGATTATGCTTCGAGCTATGAACCCTAGCTGGCCTTATTTAAAGACCTGTGGGCTGTACTACAAAGCGGGTTTTACATACCCAGAGTTAACTCAATCGAGCCAGGTTAACTAAAACTCATTGTTGAAATCAGCCTTAAATGGCAGTGTGGTGTTTTGTGGTGAAAGGGCAGGACTTAACTCTTGTTTTAATTAGAAAGCCAGTAATTAAACCTGGTCAGAGCAGGGTAGATGTGCAGTGTGAATTACCCTTTAAATTTACCTCTTTAAATAGTGAACTACAGGACCACTTAGCTTGATCGGAGGACAGTATTTTAATACAGAGCAGTGTTCAGTTAAACGGGATTTGTTGTTCATACTTTTAGATGAACTTGCTTTGTATAATATAGCCTTATGGTGACCCTGCTTTGGAAGCTCTTTCCTCTAAAATTGTTCTGTGTCATTAAACCCTGCACTCCAGCAGCTCTGCCTTAAATCATTAGATATATCTTTACTACACCTTCTCTCACTGTATTTATTGCCCACCACTCTTTAAATACTGTTTTTGTGTGTCTGTGTGTTTTTGCAGCCATTCATTAACTGTAGAGTTTGCAGCAGACGGTCTGGTAATGATCTTACACATCCATCAAATGACTGTGTACCAAACAAGAAAGTGGATGAAGTAAGTGTAGAGAGTCTTAGCATTATGGAAATGTAACAGGTGTGTGAATTGTGTCTAAACATGTGGTTAAACTTTGATTGTGTTTGTACATGCAAAAATTTGATCAGAGTACTGTTTATTAATGACAATGTAACTTTTAATCTGAACAACAGTGGCAGCACCAAGGAAAAGCTTGGGGGGGGGGGCTCTAGCTCCTCCTCCAATGACCATAGTACCCCCACAGCACCCCCAAAATATTGGTTTCATTTTTTCTTTAACTATCTGTAAAATCTGTATATTGTGTAAGACATTTTTGCGGTTTTTACAGCATACTTGTAGTGTATTTTTTCTTCAAAGTACACATAGAGGCTCTGTGAGCTAGACGTTAGAATTTCATATTTTATCCTATTTTATCCATGCTGTAGCTTATCGTGCTGTGTGCTTCTATACACCATCTACATAAGCTGAAAAGCTAAAGCACCCGGTCTAAATAATCTCACTCCCCTATAGCACCTGTAGCATTAAGTCACTGGCGCTGCCACTGCTGAATAAACGACTCCAATCTGACTAAACCGCTTAACTTTTCCTCCCCATGTTACATTTCAGGACAAACGA
The DNA here is from genome assembly GCF_023856365.1 of Brienomyrus brachyistius. Lineage (NCBI taxonomy): Eukaryota > Metazoa > Chordata > Actinopteri > Osteoglossiformes > Mormyridae > Brienomyrus > Brienomyrus brachyistius. The sequence goes on along the minus strand of NW_026042437.1, from coordinate 294,389 downwards.
CGTAATATGTGTCCTTCTGATAAACCTCTTCTCAGACCTAAAACTGCCTTGGCTTCCAAGGACACTAAAGAAGCTGAAGGAGACCGTCTGGCTGTTTCTGATGGCTGATGGTCCTGCAATGTGGACCAGAGGAGGAAACTGGGAGGGAAAATGCTTTGCTTTATATCATGCCCACCCAAAGCCCCCAGTGAGTAAGCCATAGGCGCCGATAGCATGGAAAAACTCCCAAGAAGGAAGAAACCTTGGGAGGGACCAAACTCAAAGGGGGAGCCCATCCTCCTGGGGCCGGCAAAGTGTAGGTGCAGGATCACAAAAAAACTTGACGAGAGAAACGAGAGAATTCGACTGTCCCTCACAAAAACTGTAAAGTTTTAGTGGCTAAATTGCTTTTTCTATGCCTTTTCAAACAGGAGGAGATTTGTTTGGCTATACGTAGAAATTTTCTATACAATTTAGACAGCACAGAATCATTAACCTACTTTAATGCATTTATTAATACAACCACATATTTCACACATTTTGACATCAGTCATGCAGTGAAGATACAGTCTCTTTATTTCTTGACGCCAACCCTCCCCATTAATCCGGGCTTGGGACCGACACCTAGTTGAGCTGGCTTTCTCCCTTAAGTGGCTGGGTTAGGCTAAACTATGTACATATTTATGAAGACTACTATAAATTTATAAAGACCTCCCTAAATATGTAGTCTAACAAAACGCAGTTTAAAGAAGGTAGCCTACCTGGTAAACAAAGAAATTAAAAGGCCCACAGCATATAATCGGGCTATATCCAAGCAGTTTTTAAGAACGTAACCTACATGGCGAAATTGAATTACTTTCTGGACCAACAAACGCAACCAGACATGAACATTATGCACCTTCCTAGTCTTGATGTATGTCGTCATACAGATGAGGACGTTAAGGCAGCCTTTAGGTCCGACCCATCATGCACTGCAGTTTTTTGCAAATTCCTCAGATGGAAAACCATTAAATACCTCTTCTATTACCTTATATTACCTTATATTCATGTAATAAATATACAAATATCAATTAGTTGGAAATCAGCCAGACAGACGTAATTACTACAAATGGTTTCCACTGTATTTGTGACTCTGAGTGCCGCAGGCTTGGATGCAGTGCCGCACCATTTTGTAAGTAAATTAATAAATATTAATGAGACATCACCTACCACCCTGCAAAAAAGAAATTTGCCGCTCGTCCCCCTGCACATGAACCAACATGGCTGTGTCAACCAGCGGAGCTCCGGAGCCTCTGGAGAAACACGCGGCAAAAAAGGCTCGCATACGGTCTTCCAGAGTTTGGGAATACTTCAGTCATGACACCTTTTCTGCGCCTCTACTGTAGCTGGCGTTAATGACGCTGTTTCAGCCATTTTATATTTTCTGTTTACTTATTCTGTCATGTAAGACTGAGACAAATTATCGTTTACGACTATTCTTACACACTGTAGCCTGACTTGCTGACTTAAGTAAGCTTAACTATAAGCTACCTTTGCTAGTGTTTGTGAATAACATGTTTCTCTAGTTATGAAATTATTCCATGTTTTAGCATCTGTTTCAACATTAAAGTCAAATTGGTATATTGAAATATGTAAAAACTATTGAACTATTAGCTTAAGTCTAACATAGAAAATCCTACTGAATCTCTTAAGATTTTCCTTTTTTGTTAATGCACTAATGTTTAAGAAGTGTCTTAAATTGAATTTCAGATTTGTGTGTGGGTGGGAGTGGGTGAATTGTATTAAATTCATACATTCATTCTTTTGGCTCAGACATTACTGACCTAAAACAAATTGAGGCATTGGGTAAGTGCTTAAATTAGCTACTAAATGGCAAAAAATATTCTAAATATCACATTTTCCATTCTTCGGTATAATTTTAATGAATCACCTATGCTGCCAAACATTAACGCATAGATTGTCACAACACTCTATGTTTTAGTTCTTCTTTATGTGTATAGGACGGTGTGATGGTTCTGGTGGTGGGTGTGGCCGACGCTGCTCGCGATGTTTGGCTATGCTGCAGTCCCAGGGACCAAGTTGGAACACATTTCCACCTTCAAGCTTAGGTGGAAAAACGGCACCGAGACCCAGCAGCAGGACAACTTCTTGTCCAGACAACCAGCCCTGCTTCATCATTGAAGTAAGCCCTGTGAACAGGAGCGAGATGTACTTCTGCAGTGGATGTTATAGCGGAAAGAACATCCCCATCCTCACGTCTGCCGGAGTGCCCCCTCAAGTGGGTGTGTGACTTAACTCGATGGATGAATTGGACAGAATGTACTGTTACTAGAGGTCGACCGATATGGGTTTTTCAAGTCAAGGGTCAGGCGATGGCCGATATATGCTGCTGATTTTTTTTGGCCGATAATTGGACGTTTTCCCCTCTATTTGCATGGTAAAATATCACACTAATAATAACAAACGATACACAAAATTTCTCAATTTAGCATTTATTGAATACTCGAATACTTGAATACTGGAAACAATAACACATTTATAAACAATAAAAATAGCAGCATCAGAATCTCTGTTAGTGCACAATATAGCAGCAAACTCCTCATGTTTGACGGAAGGAAATTTGTAAACAATACAAAAAGGAATAAGCATGTTATCTTTAGTTGTAATCCCACTTCCAGTCCCTGAGTCTTACTCACCACACTCATACTTCACAGCAAACAGACAGCAGTTAATTAACCAGAAGAGAAAAATGCAAAAACACAACAGAACTTGTAAATAATAACAAACTAATAGACAATAAAAATAGCAGCATCAGAATCTCTATTAGTGCCAAATATAGCAGCAAACTCCTCATGTCTGACGGAAGGAAAATTTGTAAATACACAAAGGAATGAGCACATCTTCAGTTTTAATCCCATTTCCAGTCCCTGAGTCTTCCTCATCCCACAAGCAGGCAAGGCATGTCACCCCGGTTGTGTGACACTTATTTTATATAATAAAATAAGTGCCCCCTGCGGCCCCAGAGCCCGAGCAGCCGTCTCCGCTGCCTGCAGCTACCGCGCCCACGTCCGAGGCGCTTTCCCTGCCTGCAGCTCCCGGGCAGGCGCCCCCTCTGCAGCCTGCAGCTCCAGTCCCTGGCCCCACTCCAGTCCCTTCTCCCCCTGTGACTCTGGTACCCTCACCCCGACGAGCCCGACCCCGGCCGCAGGTCCTTATGTCTGTGTCCCATAAGGGGAGAGGACACAGACGCACGGCTGGGGTCCCACCCGCCCAGCCCCCTGGCTCGCCCTCCCTCGCCGGCGCTAGGGCTTGGTCGGCACCTGCGGGTCCTGGCCCTCCGGGTCGGCTGTCGTCTGCGGGTCCCCCTCCGCGGCCTCGTCGCCCTGCCTCGGTCCCTCCTCCGGCGTCTTATCGGTTGCCTGCGGGCCCCCCGACGGCGGCTCCTCATTCGCCTGCTGGTCCTCCCGCTCTGGCGTGTCGGAGGACGTCGCCGTCTGCTGCGGCTCCCCCTCTCTCCTTGCCCTCGCCAGGGTCCCTTCCAGCTCCTTCGTCCCCTTCCCTGGTCTCCCCTCCGACTCCCTCCTTCGTCCCTGCGTCTGTCCCTCACCCCGTCTCCTCGGCCCCTCCGGCTCCGGCCTCCCGGCCGCCTGCAGCCCTTCCGGCTGCCTCCCGTCGCCCGCTGGGTCTCCCTCGGGCTCCTCTTGGTTCCCCCTCCTTCTCTCCCTGGCCTCCCGTCTTTGTCCCTCCTGCCTCTGCTCCCCCTCGCTTTGTTCCTCCTGTCTCTGTCCCTCCTCTCTTTGTCCCTCGTCCCTCTGGCTTCTGCTCCTCTTTCCCCGATGTTCCCTTCGTTCACTCCCGGTCCTTTTGTCCTGCCTGTTCCCTCCGTGTCCCCCTTTCTGATCTGTTTCTCTGCCTTTCCTGTCTTATGTCAAGTCTTGTCCTGGCTCCTTCCCCTGTGCCAGTTCTGTCTGTCCGTTCTGTTCCCTGTCCCTCATTAATGAGGTTTTATATAGATATACATATATGCCCGGCTTGTCCGCTCCTCGTGTGTGCCACGCCCCCTGATTACCCACGTGTGCTTCCCTGATCGTCTCCTGCTTTGCCCGATTACTTTGATTAGTCATGACCTATTTTAAGTCCTGGTCTTACCTGTTTGCCCTGTCCGTCATTGTAGTTTGTCAATGCCTGCGTTCCGTCCTGCTCTACCCGCTCCGTTTCCCCGATTAAAGACCCGTTTTCACAAACACAAAAAAAACTATATGTATACATATACATACACTGAACAAAAATATAAACGCAACACTTTTGTTTTTGCTCCCATTTTTCATGAGATGGACTTAAAGATCTACAATTCATTCCAGATACACAATATTACCATTTCTCTCAAACATTTCTCACAAATCAGTCTAAATGTGTGATAGTGAGCACTTCTGCTTTGCTGAGATAATCCATCCCACCTCACAGGTGTGCCACATCAAGATGCTGATCTGACATCATGGGTAGTGCACAGGTGTACCTTATACTGCCCACAATAAAAGGCCACCCTGGAATGTGCAGTTTTGTCTCACAGCAAAATGCCACAGATGCCACAAGCATTGAGGGAGCGTGCAATTGGCATGCTGACAGCAGGAATGTCAACCAGATCTGTTGCTCGTGCATTGAATGTTCATTTCTCAACCATAAGCCGTCTCCAAAGGCGTTTCAGAGAATATGGCAGTACATCCAACCGGCCTCACAACCGCAGACCACGTGTAACCACACCAGCCCAGGACCTCCACATCCAGCAGGTTCACCTCCAAGATCGTCTGAGACCAGCCACTCAGACAGATGATGCACGGCTCCATGTTGCAAGGATCTGTACACAGTTCTTGGAAGCTGAAAATGTCCCAGTTCTTGCATGGCCAGCATACTCACCGGACATGTCACCCGTTGAGCATGTTTGGGATGTGCTTGACCGGCGTATACGACAGCGTGTACCAGTTCCCACTAATATCCAACAACTTCGCACAGCCATTGAAGAGGAGTGGACCAACATTCCACAGGCCACAATTGACAATCTGATAAACTCTGCGAAGAAGATGTGTTGCATTGTATGAGGCAAATGGTGGTCACACCAGATACTGACCGGTTCTGAGTCCCCAGACCCCCAATAAAGCAAAAAACTGCACATTCCAGGGTGGCCTTTTATTGTGGGCAGTATAAGGTACACCTGTGCACTACCCATGATGTCAGATCAGCATCTTGATGTGGCACACCTGTGAGGTGGGATGGATTATCTCAGCAAAGCAGAAGTGCTCACTATCACACATTTAGACTGATTTGTGAGAAATGTTTGAGAGAAATGGTAATATTGTGTATCTGGAATGAATTGTAGGTCTTTAAGTCCATCTCATGAAAAATGGGAGCAGAAACAAGAGTGTTGCGTTTATATTTTTGTTCAGTATATATATTTATGGGTGTATCGAGACTAGATGGTCAGTATGGATAACTAAGGTGCACTAAAACTGGGTGAGCAGGCAAGGCATGTCACCCAGGTTGTGTGACAATTATTTTATATAAATGTATATATGTATATATATATTCCATCCACCATCCCTCCTTTACGGAGAACTGCGTTATTTTTATTGTCCATTACGAAAAAAATAAAAAAACTATATATATATATATATATATATATACATATATATTTATGGGTGTATCGAGACTAGATGGTCATTATGGATAACTAAGGTGCACTAAAACTGGGTGAGCAGGCAAGGCATGTCACCCAGGTTGTGTGACAATTATTTTATATATATGCATATACATATTCCATCCACCATCCCTCCTTTATGGAGAACTGCGTTATTTTTATTGTCTATTGCAAAAAAAAAAACAGAAAAACTATATATATATATATATATATATATATATATATATATATATATATATACATATATATTCATGGGTGTATCGAGACTAGATGGTCATTCTGGATAACTAAAGTGCACTAAAATTGGGTGAGCAGGCAAGGCATGTCACCCAGGTTGTGTGACAATTATTTTATATAAATGTATATATATATATATATATATATATTCCATCCACCATCCCTCCTTTACGGTGAACTACGTTATTTTTCTTTTTTATTGCTAATAAAAAAACTATATATATATACATATATATTTATGGGTGTATCGAGACTAGATGGTCATTATGAATAACTAAGGTGCACTAAAATTGGGTGAGCAGGCAAGGCATGTCACCCCGGTTGTGTGACAATTATTTTATATATATATTCCATCCACCATCCCTCCTTTACGGAGGACTGCTTTATTTTTAATATCCATTGCGAAAAAAAAACACAAGAAAAAGAAAAAATATCTATATATATACATATATATATATATATATATATATGGGTGTGTCGAGACTAGATGGTCAGTATGGATAACTAAAGTGCACTAAAATTGGGTGAGCAGGCAAGGCATGTCACCCAGGTTGTGTGACAATTATTTTATATAAATGTATATATATATATATATATATATATATATATATATATATATATATATATATATATATTCCATCCACCATCCCTCCTTTACGGAGAACTGTGTTATTTTTCTTTTCTATTGCTAATAAAAAAACTATATATATGTACATATATATATATATATATATGGGTGTATCGAGACTAGTTGGTCATTATGGATAACTAAGTTGCACTAAAATTGGGTGAGCAGGCAAGGCATGTCACCCAGGTTGTGTGACAATTATTTTATATATATGTATATATATATTCCATCCACCATCCCTCCTTTATGGAGAACTGCGCTATTTTTATTGTCTATTGCAAAAAAAAAAAAAAAAAAAAACAATACATATGTATACATATATATTTATGGGTGTATCGAGACTAGATGGTCATTATGAATAACTAAGGTGCACTAAAATTGGGTGAGCAGGCAAGGCATGTCACCCCGGTTGTGTGACAATTATTTTATATATATATTCCATCCACCATCCCTCCTTTACGGAGAACTGCGTTATTTTTATTGTCCATTGCGAAAAAAAAAAAACTATATATATACATATATATTTATGGGTGTATCGAGACTAGTTGGTCATTATGGATAACTAAGTTGCACTAAAATTGGGTGAGCAGGCAAGGCATGTCACCCAGGTTGTGTGACAATTATTTTATATATATGTATGTATATATTCCATCCACCATCCCTCCTTTACGGAGAACTGCGTTATTTTTCTTTTCTATTGCTAATAAAAAAACTATATATATGTACATATATATATATATATTTATGGGTGTATCGAGACTAGTTGGTCATTATGGATAACTAAGGTGCACTAAAATTGGGTGAGCAGGCAAGGCATGTCTCCCCAGTTGTGTGACAATTATTTTATATAAATGTATATATATATTCCCTCCACCACCCCTCCTTTACGGAGGACTGCTTTATTTTTAATATCCATTGCGAAAAAAAAACACAAGAAAAAGAAAAAATATCTATATATATACATATATATATATATATATATATATATATATATGGGTGTGTCGAGACTAGATGGTCAGTATGGATAACTGAGGTGCACTAAAATTGGGTGAGCAGGCAAGGCATGTCACCCAGGTTGTGTGACAATTATTTTATATATATGCATATACATATTCCATCCACCATCCCTCCTTTACGGAGAACTGCGTTATTTTTATTGTCTATTGCAAAAAAAAAAACAGAAAAACTATATATATATATATATATATATACATATATATTCATGGGTGTATCGAGACTAGATGGTCATTCTGGATAACTAAAGTGCACTAAAATTGGGTGAGCAGGCAAGGCATGTCACCCAGGTTGTGTGACAATTATTTTATATAAATGTATATATATATATATATATTCCATCCACCATCCCTCCTTTACGGAGAACTGCGTTATTTTTCTTTTCTATTGCTAATAAAAAAACTATATATATATACATATATATTTATGGGTGTATCGAGACTAGATGGTCATTATGAATAACTAAGGTGCACTAAAATTGGGTGAGCAGGCAAGGCATGTCACCCCGGTTGTGTGACAATTATTTTATATATATATTCCATCCACCATCCCTCCTTTACGGAGGACTGCTTTATTTTTAATATCCATTGCGAAAAAAAAACACAAGAAAAAGAAAAAATATCTATATATATATACATATATATATATATATATATATATATATATATATATATATATGGGTGTGTCGAGACTAGATGGTCAGTATGGATAACTAAAGTGCACTAAAATTGGGTGAGCAGGCAAGGCATGTCACCCAGGTTGTGTGACAATTATTTTATATAAATGTATATATATATATATATATATATATATATATATATATATATATATATATTCCATCCACCATCCCTCCTTTACGGAGAACTGCGTTATTTTTCTTTTCTATTGCTAATAAAAAAACTATATATATGTACATATATATATATATATATATATGGGTGTATCGAGACTAGTTGGTCATTATGGATAACTAAGTTGCACTAAAATTGGGTGAGCAGGCAAGGCATGTCACCCAGGTTGTGTGACAATTATTTTATATATATATGTATATATATATTCCCTCCACCACCCCTCCTTTACGGAGGACTGCTTTATTTTTAATATCCATTGCGAAAAAAAAAACACAAGAAAAAGAAAAAATATCTATATATATATACATATATATATATATATATATATATATATATATATATATATATATATATATATATGGGTGTGTCGAGACTAGATGGTCAGTATGGATAACTAAAGTGCACTAAAATTGGGTGAGCAGGCAAGGCATGTCACCCAGGTTGTGTGACAATTATTTTATATAAATGTATATATATATATATATATATATTTATATATATATATATATATATATATATATTCCATCCACCATCCCTCCTTTACGGAGAACTGCGTTATTTTTCTTTTCTATTGCTAATAAAAAAACTATATATATGTACATATATATATATATATATGGGTGTATCGAGACTAGTTGGTCATTATGGATAACTAAGTTGCACTAAAATTGGGTGAGCAGGCAAGGCATGTCACCCAGGTTGTGTGACAATTATTTTATATATATATGTATATATATATTCCCTCCACCACCCCTCCTTTACGGAGGACTGCTTTATTTTTAATATCCATTGCGAAAAAAAAACACAAGAAAAAGAAAAAATATCTATATATATACATATATATATATATATATATATATATATATATATGGGTGTGTCGAGACTAGATGGTCAGTATGGATAACTAAGGTGCACTAAAATTGGGTGAGCAGGCAAGGCATGTCACCCAGGTTGTGTGACAATTATTTTATATAAATGTATATATATATATATATATTCCATCCACCATCCCTCCTTTACGGAGAACTGCGTTATTTTTCTTTTCTATTGCTAATAAAAAAACTATATATATATGTACATATATATATATATATGGGTGTATCGAGACTAGTTGGTCATTATGGATAACTAAGTTGCACTAAAATTGGGTGAGCAGGCAAGGCATGTCACCCAAGTTGTGTGACAATTATTTTATATATATGTATATATATATTCCATCCACCATCCCTCCTTTATGGAGAACTGCGTTATTTTTATTGTCTATTGCAAAAAAAAAAACAAAAAAAACTATATATATATACATATATATTTATGGGTGTATCGAGACTAGATGGTCATTATGAATAACTAAGGTGCACTAAAACTGGGTGAGCAGGCAAGGCATGTCACCCAGGTTGTGTGACAATTATTTTATATATATGTATATATATATTCCATCCACCATCCCTCCTTTATGGAGAACTGCGTTATTTTTATTGTCTATTGCAAAAAAAAAAACAAAAAAAACTATATATATATATACATATATATATATGGGTGTATCGAGACTAGAAGGTCATTATGCATAACTAAAGTGCACTAAAATTGGGTGAGCAGGAAAGGCATGTCACCCCAGTTGTGTGACAATTATTTTATATATATGTATATATATATATATATTCCCTCCACCACCCCTCCTCTACGGAGGACTGCTTTATTTTTATTTCCATTGCAAAAATAAAAAATTTTAAAACACAAAAAAAAAAAAAAAACGAAAATAATAATAATAAAAATAATTTTGAATGTGTATTCAAATAAGTTTAAATGTGTGTGAACTATATATAAATATATATATACACATGCATATACAGAAATATATACACACACACACATATATATATATACACACACACACACAGACACACACTCACATAAACACATACACACACTGTGTACAGTCTTATGCAAAGGTTTGGCACCCCTTGACAAATAACATCTTTTCAATTACAAAAGCAACAATATCAGTTAATACAGTCTCTTTAGGAACTGGGGGAAAAATACACAATATTTTCAGCAAACATTGATGAATAGTTACTTTTTATGCCATAAATTGAACAAAATTACAAAATAAAAACATTATTATGGCACTCTGCAAAAGTTTGGGCACCCTACGTAATCAGTACTTAGTAACACCTCCTCTGCCAGATATCACAGCTTACAAGCGCTTCTTATAGCCAGCTGAAAGGCTTTCAGTTCTTGTACTTGGGATTTTCTCACATTCTTCCTTGCAAAAGGCTTCTAGTTCTGTAATATTCTAATATATCAAGGGCTGTATTGTCAAATAGGAGATCGGCAGCATTCTCCCACCTGAGAAAACTGTACTACAATGCCCTTGATAGTGTGTAGAAACACACTCGTCAGCTCTAGTCCTCCTGTAACAACGCAAAAGGACTGGCAACCCTCAGGTATTTATGCGTGCGATTGTATGATAAATTCACCCTGACAGTCTCACACTTCTCTTGGTACCAACAGGTCTCATGGAATATATAAAAGGCAACTGCAACAATTATACTCGGCACTAAACATCGAGGCACGGAAATGCAGCAGAGCTTGTGTATTTCTCAGGATGCATTCTAGTAAAATGCCCGGAAAATGAGCTAAAGACATATTTCAAGGGGCACTATATAAAACCGATGGAAATTTTACTGATTAAATAAAAGGAAAAGCATCGTTTGAAAAATCACAAATGTTTCTAAGATTCAATGCATCGCTTTTTGACCACATCATAGCGATGAACACATCATTGTTCCTGACAATGTCCTAATACAGAAATAAAACTTTATGTTGGTAAACTCAAAAAGCCTTCAGCTGTCACACTGGCTAACGATCTCAAACGATTATAAAGCAGCATTTTGAAAAGCGCTGTTTTAAAATAACAGATACAACACTTACCTTGTCTTCTGGCCAAATGCTTTTCACGGCTTGGCACTCCAACGGTGCTGAAACGAAATTTGTATTTCCTCCTACCTCGTTGGCCCTTCAGTTCTTCTTTTCTCCCTTTGGATGTTTTTTTCCTTCTTCTTTGGATATTGTTTTTTATTTTTGTTTGTTTTTTTTTACTTTGCATGTTTTTCCTTCTTCGGATATTATTTTTTTGGCTTATTTTTTTAGACGATGTTTTTTTCGTCTTCTTTAAAAATTGATTTTTTTCGTCTTCTTTAAATATTGTTTTTTTTTCATCCTTTTGATGTTGTTTTACGGAACAAGAGCCGTACAGTGCTACTCTATCAGGAGGTAGCGCCAACTGAACGCCTTGAAGCAGTACCCAGCTCTTTTATAGGGAGCGTCAACCCGAAGTCAAGTTCTAGAACGTTGCACTCACTTTTCATTGGTTTCCCAGCTATGCTGTCAGAATAATGTTTGCTGATTGGTCGAAAATTTTAAAACGTACCCGAGTACTGTAAAAAAAACTCAAGATCTTGCTACCCTACGGAGCACCCATAAGGTGATTTTTTTTATACGTTATATGCAGCTATTTGTAGCAGGCCGTAATTAGACTAATCCACCCTTTGTCAATAAAGCCAACAAGAGAACAGGTTGCCCAAAGTTTGCTCAGGTACACGCCACAGCACAACCTTAAAAACACATCCAGCACAAATCACACTAGTGAATGACACAGCAAATCACAGCAATAAAAAAGACCCCTATGGGCAATCCAGCACCCAGACTACAGGTGCCAAAAGGCCCAGCCTGCCTAATAATGAACCCAAAATATACATACAACAAAGAAAAAGACACAAACAAAAAAGAAAATAAAACTAGCCAGCTGCTCCCACTAAACCCCGCTCCCGAGGCCACTAAGCCGGCTGGCTTGATAATACACGATACAACCTCAGATAAAACATATTAAAGCAACACCAGGGAGGTTTACAACCTGATCCTTAAAATTATCGACCCGTAATTCCACCTTGAAAACCCCTAAAGAACAGTAGTTTACCCCATGACTCACTGCCCCATTCAAACAAAAAAAAAACAGGTTTTTGGGGTAACCTTTAGGTCAGCTCTTCAAAACCAGGTATGAGGACTCTTCAGCTAATCAGTCCTCTAATTAGAAATCTAATTAGGGAGTTGCAGCGAAAACCTGCATACACACCGGCCCTTTGCGGATAAGATTGTTCACCCCTGAAACAAGCAAACAGAAAGGCTGCTACACTGCAAATTCAATATGCCCGCCGATGCTCCACCAAATCTATCAGGACCCTGCCTGTCTTTCCCGTGCCTGCTCCTTTGCCAATATGCCCTACCATCGGAACATGCACAGCCATCTCGCCCCGGCTATGCCTCCAGTCCGAACTGCAGTTCCTATACCTGCCTATAATTGCCTGGCTACAATCCATCCCCCAAAATGAAATTGATGACCCAACGATCACAGCTAAGAATTCTATCCCCAAACCACTGGTCTTCCTCCCCAACCGAACGATCATTCACTGACCGTGGTAACTTATAAGGGTTGGTATGATGACCAGTGGTGGACCTCACCGAACGTTTAACTGGTCTCTACACCTCGGGGGGGACATAACCTCCTCCATTATACGAGGCCTACTTGTGGATGCTCTATTGCGACCCCTCCCACCAGCCCTGTCCCCGTAAAATCACAGAGTCCTCATCCGATTCCATTTCTGTTGCCCCTGTGGGCAACCCAGACTCAGGAGACATTACCAGAACATCTTCCCCTGACATAACAACCCCCTGTGGTACTGGACGCAACTCTGTTCGGTGAACTTGACGGACAACCCCGTCCCCCTCCATTGGAGTTGCAGAGTAAACTGCACCCTGATCTTGGGGACACTTGTAACATGCACCCATGATTTGGAACAGCAGCATACCTGTCAAGGTTTGGATTTGAAAATAAAGGAAATTTTCCGGCACCCGCCGTGAGCCATCCCACCACCGCAACCAGGCTCCAGTATCCCTTACATTTTAAGACAGGAAATATAAAATAATATAAATTATATAAAATATAATATAAATATAAATATATAAAATATATAAAATATAAAATAACCATTTGTCATTTATTTTCTATTAATTTTTCATGTTCACTCATGCGGCTCTGTCATTCACTAATGACTTGGATTTTTCATGCCGACTGACATCGTTCCTTCCCCGTGGGAGACAAATCTTACAGAACGCGTGACCCATCCTGCTCCTCTTCAGGAAAGTAAATTCGTCATCTTCGTCATCACCCCTTAAAACAATTACTGAAGCGAGACGGCGCACGCGTTACGGCGACAGATTTAAATTGTGAGTGCACTATATCTCGTCGCAAATGGTGCTTAACCACGGCGGGTCTCAAGCACAGGAGACTCCCAATTTCTAAATGACACACACTTGGCTCACAGCGCAAAGTTGTGTTAAACTTGCTTTGTCTAAAGCAGGCACACACATACGAGTATGATCCTGATAGGTAACTAAGCTATCGGTCTTATGTCCAAGCGCAACATAATTTAGGTTAGAACCTCATAACAAGTATTCCCGTTCGCTAATAGAGAGATCTCTCCCAGGATATATAGAAACGGAGACACTCGTCCGAATTGAACCTGGAAACAAAGCGCTACATCTGAGAATCTCGTCAGACATAGGGTTAAAGTTTACTGCAGTTTAATACGAAAGAACTACAATGAAATCACCGAAAATAAAACAAAATAATATAACTACTAATAATAGAAATAAAAATAACTATAATAAGCCCATATGATCCCGCTTAAATGCCTTCAGATTGCCATGAGTGCGACTTTTGCAACCAGTTGACAGTAGCGCTTCTTCACTGCACGTTCGGTCATAAAAAGTTTAAATTGTGTGCTCAGAATAAGTTTAAACCTTGTGCCTTGTGATTATTAACCAATTTTTATGCTGAATGGTCGGCTCAAACTCAATTGCGAAACACCGTGAGTCTGTTAATGTGTGACTTAAATGGAACTCATTAATAACCAGTATCACGTAATAACCTGGGTTAGAATAGAAGGCTTGTCCAACGAGCTGCGTCACCAGGTAATGTAAACGATCGGTAGCGAAGCTCCCCTCACGGCCAATGAGAGAGAGTCTCGCGATATTTCAGGCGAATTTGAGGTTTCAGAGCGTAGATCGCACAGGCAGGGATTCTTGTGAGCACTCAATGAACGGAGGCTGAAGTTGTGTAAAAGACATGCATTTATTCCTATAACTAACATAAGACAGACATTACACCTAACAAACAATAAACACGAAATAACGGAGTGGACACAAACAATGTAATCATGAAAATGCAATGACCAGATTTAAAATGAGTAACCTTAAAAGGGAAAATACTGTTCTGCAAAGCAAGCAATTTGTGGAAATACTGTCCTAATGTAATATAGCAGGTGAATAGGAGTTTAGGTTGTTATAAATGAAAGGAAGTTTGTTTACTTGGTTGCAGAGTGGGGGGGGGGGGGGTCTTGGCAGTTGGTTGCGGAGGCTGATGAGCTGATGGGTGATGGCACTCAGGGAGGCGCGGTGTTTGCAGCGGTTGTTGGAGTGGAGCCCCTCTGATTCCCTCTCCTGGTGAAGCTTGGGCTTGGTTGCAGTTCTCTGTCCAGCTGGGTCTTCACTGATAGGCTTCAGGAGGGCTTCTTGTGGGCTTCTCTTCTCTTGGGCTGATGTTCTCTGCCTCTCTTCGTGCTGATGGTCTTTTGTTTTCTCCTCCCTTCTGTTTCTCCTCTCCTGGCTTTGTTCTGAGGTGCCAGGTTTTATAGTGTAAAGTTCGTGAATAGGAGTGACCAGGAATTCGACTCCTGGACCAATGGCTGACCATCCATTTGGCGGGCTTTCGGAAGGGGGTCTGTATCAGTCCTTTTGAGATTTATGACCAGAGTGATTTCCCTTGTATTGATGATTTTCGTTAGGCTGGTGTAACTTTTGATATATTCACTTTCGTGGTAACCACTGACCAGATTTGGAAACTGGAGTGATTTTCCATCGGTTTGATACCAAACATGCCATAGCAGCCTAGCGGTTCACACCTCATACCATCTGTAATGATTAATTAATGATTACTTATATTATGTCGTTATGTTATATTACTCACACCTTATTTTATGCCTCACAATCTATATAATTGTAAATATACTGTGTAGCTGCTGGCGCGTTCCAAACTAAATCTCATTGTACTTACAATGTCAATAAAAACATCCATCCATCCATCTAGGCAGGCCAGTGTCGCCTCCATCCTTCCTGAAGTCAGTGATTCCTTTGTCTTTGTGCTGTTTAGTGCCAAATTGTTTGCTGAACTCCAACCTATCAGTTTCTGGACCTCATCTCTGTAAGCTGATTCATAAGAACCAAAGAGATTTACAAATGAGAGGAGGCCATTCGGCCCATCAAGCTCCTTTGAGGAGAACTTAGCTAATAGCTCAAAAATCTTATCTAGCTCTGATTTAAAAGAACCCAGGGTTTTAGCTTGTGTTACAATAACAGGAAGACTATTCCATACTCTAACTACACGCTGTGTACAGAAATGCTTCATCAAATTCGTTTTAAAATGTTCTCCAGCTAATTTCCACTTATGGCCACGAGTTCTGGTATTTAAACTAACATTGAAATAGCCATTTGGCTGAACAGCATCCAGACCTGTTAGAATCTTAAACACCTGGATTATGTCCCCCCTTAGTCTCCTTTGCTCGAGGCTAAACAGATTCAGCTCAGCTAACCTCTCCTCATTAGACATTCCTCTAAGACCAGGAATCATTCTCGTTGCCCTACGTTGCACCTTTTCCAAGGCAGCAATGTCCTTCTTAAGGTATGGTAACCAAACCCGCACACAATATTCTAGGTGGGGTCTTACCAAGGAATTATATTATCGTAGCATCACTTGCCTTGTCTTAAACTCCACACACCTAGAGATGCAATGTGCCTTCTCGCGTGGTGTTCCTGCAGAGGGAGTCTGTGAGTGCTGGAGATTGGGGGAGGGGGCAGTGTGGCTATGTCTGCTCTGTGTTCCTCCAGACGAGCAAAGAAGCTGTTTAGCTCCTTTGCTAAAAGGGCGTTGCTGTTAACAGTGACGGTGTTGTTGCCTTTGAAGTTTGTAATGTGTTGTATTCCCTGCCACACCCACTGTGGGTTGTTGTATGTGAAGTAGACCTCTATTTTCTGTTTCTCTGCCTGCCTGGCAACCTTGATGCCCCTATTCAGGTTAGCTCTGGCTGCACTCTGTGTTCTTGACTGCGCTGTCTTGTCCTGTAGTATTGTATTGTTGCTCTTGTGTTTATCTTGCACTTTCTCCCTCTGTTTGTGCTCCTTTCACTCTGTATAGTTCTATCTTGCCCGCACTTGTGTCATCTTGTGTTGTTTCTGTTTTTCTTCTTTGTGTTGCACCGTGGTCCAGGAGGAACAATGTTTCCTTTCACTGTGTACTGTGTATATTGCTGAAATAACAATAAACCCACTTGACCACCTGCCTCAATTCATCCTGAAGAGTTTTCCAATGTTGTTCAAAGGTCTGTTTGTTTCGAGTGAAGGACACGCCCCTGGACGTGCTGGATAAGGGGACCACAGATCAGTGTCCTCAGTCCTGCTTCTCCCTTCAAAGCTGAGAGGAAGATGACCCGCCTGCTGCTTCTGGTTTTGGCTTATGGAGCTCTGCTTATCTCCACAGAGGCCCAGCAAGATTACCACAGTCTCCCTGCACTCACAAGACGGCCATTAAACTCGCAGTCGAAAATGCTCATCAAGGAACCCGTCAGCACATGAATTTCTATAACATCCAGGGCCGTCCGAAGGTAACTGCTGAGAAAGTGTTTACAAAAGTGTGAAACTTTCATCATCTGCAAGCTGAACTAATGAGTATCACATTGATTTTGATGTTTTAATTTCAATGCATATGATGCTTAATGTCTCTTCACAATGAAAGTGATGGTTGTATATCTCAGCCCTGGTCAATTTTACCTTCTCACAGTTTCTCTCTGAATCTGCTGCAGTCAAGTCTGTGACAGTTTGCCATTTTTTGGGTGATTATTGTTTGTTATATTGCCTTTAAAACAGTTGTAGGCAATTTTGTATATAACGTGTTTATGTGATTTAGATCAGCAGTGAATACATTGACATTGAGATTCTCTTGAGAGCAACAAAATGTCCAAAGTCAACTGCAACAGACCATCGGGCTGACTGTATTTTCATGGACAAGAGGGTAAGTAAAGAGTCACTGTGACTGTGAGCATTGGACATATCAGTTAGCAAATTAATTTAGGTTCATGTTAACTTTTTTGATGCCCTGCGGGGGAAAGTTAGCCAACAATAAAGTAACAAATACATAGGTGGCCTCAAAGAGCCAGTTCCTTCACCTTATTCTCAAATTTTAGTAGGTTTACAGGCTTAAAGGCTGGATTACCAGGCAGAAGCAAATGCTAATCATCTGAGGGGTGACCTGTAGATTATGCTTCGAGCTATGAACCCTAGCTGGCCTTATTTAAAGACCTGTGGGCTGTACTACAAAGCGGGTTTTACATACCCAGAGTTAACTCAATCGAGCCAGGTTAACTAAAACTCATTGTTGAAATCAGCCTTAAATGGCAGTGTGGTGTTTTGTGGTGAAAGGGCAGGACTTAACTCTTGTTTTAATTAGAAAGCCAGTAATTAAACCTGGTCAGAGCAGGGTAGATGTGCAGTGTGAATTACCCTTTAAATTTACCTCTTTAAATAGTGAACTACAGGACCACTTAGCTTGATCGGAGGACAGTATTTTAATACAGAGCAGTGTTCAGTTAAACGGGATTTGTTGTTCATACTTTTAGATGAACTTGCTTTGTATAATATAGCCTTATGGTGACCCTGCTTTGGAAGCTCTTTCCTCTAAAATTGTTCTGTGTCATTAAACCCTGCACTCCAGCAGCTCTGCCTTAAATCATTAGATATATCTTTACTACACCTTCTCTCACTGTATTTATTGCCCACCACTCTTTAAATACTGTTTTTGTGTGTCTGTGTGTTTTTGCAGCCATTCATTAACTGTAGAGTTTGCAGCAGACGGTCTGGTAATGATCTTACACATCCATCAAATGACTGTGTACCAAACAAGAAAGTGGATGAAGTAAGTGTAGAGAGTCTTAGCATTATGGAAATGTAACAGGTGTGTGAATTGTGTCTAAACATGTGGTTAAACTTTGATTGTGTTTGTACATGCAAAAATTTGATCAGAGTACTGTTTATTAATGACAATGTTACTTTTAATCTGAACAACAGTGGCAGCACCAAGGAAAAGCTTGGGGGGGGGGGCTCTAGCTCCTCCTCCAATGACCATAGTACCCCCACAGCACCCCCAAAATATTGGTTTCATTTTTTCTTTAACTATCTGTAAAATCTGTATATTGTGTAAGACATTTTTGCGGTTTTTACAGCATACTTGTAGTGTATTTTTTCTTCAAAGTACACATAGAGGCTCTGTGAGCTAGACGTTAGAATTTTATATTTTATCCTATTTTATCCATGCTGTAGCTTATCGTGCTGTGTGCTTCTATACACCATCTACATAAGCTGAAAAGCTAAAGCACCCGGTCTAAATAATCTCACTCCCCTATAGCACCTGTAGCATTAAGTCACTGGCGCTGCCACTGCTGAATAAACGACTCCAATCTGACTAAACCGCTTAACTTTTCCTCCCCATGTTACATTTCAGGACAAACGACGTAATATGTGTCCTTCTGATAAACCTCTTCTCAGACCTAAAACTGCCTTGGCTTCCAAGGACACTAAAGAAGCTGAAGGAGACCGTCTGGCTGTTTCTGATGGCTGATGGTCCTGCAATGTGGACCAGAGGAGGAAACTGGGAGGGAAAATGCTTTGCTTTATATCATGCCCACCCAAAGCCCCCAGTGAGTAAGCCATAGGCGCCGATAGCATGGAAAAACTCCCAAGAAGGAAGAAACCTTGGGAGGGACCAAACTCAAAGGGGGAGCCCATCCTCCTGGGGCCGGCAAAGTGTAGGTGCAGGATCACAAAAAAACTTGACGAGAGAAACGAGAGAATTCGACTGTCCCTCACAAAAACTGTAAAGTTTTAGTGGCTAAATTGCTTTTTCTATGCCTTTTCAAACAGGAGGAGATTTGTTTGGCTATACGTAGAAATTTTCTATACAATTTAGACAGCACAGAATCATTAACCTACTTTAATGCATTTATTAATACAACCACATATTTCACACATTTTGACATCAGTCATGCAGTGAAGATACAGTCTCTTTATTTCTTGACGCCAACCCTCCCCATTAATCCGGGCTTGGGACCGACACCTAGTTGAGCTGGCTTTCTCCCTTAAGTGGCTGGGTTAGGCTAAACTATGTACATATTTATGAAGACTACTATAAATTTATAAAGACCTCCCTAAATATGTAGTCTAACAAAACGCAGTTTAAAGAAGGTAGCCTACCTGGTAAACAAAGAAATTAAAAGGCCCACAGCATATAATCGGGCTATATCCAAGCAGTTTTTAAGAACGTAACCTACATGGCGAAATTGAATTACTTTCTGGACCAACAAACGCAACCAGACATGAACATTATGCACCTTCCTAGTCTTGATGTATGTCGTCATACAGATGAGGACGTTAAGGCAGCCTTTAGGTCCGACCCATCATGCACTGCAGTTTTTTGCAAATTCCTCAGATGGAAAACCATTAAATACCTCTTCTATTACCTTATATTACCTTATATTCATGTAATAAATATACAAATATCAATTAGTTGGAAATCAGCCAGACAGACGTAATTACTACAAATGGTTTCCACTGTATTTGTGACTCTGAGTGCCGCAGGCTTGGATGCAGTGCCGCACCATTTTGTAAGGCATGCACTGGCCAATCATGTAGCACTTCTCTCATAAATATTAATGAGACATCACCTACCACCCTGCAAAAAAGAAATTTGCCGCTCGTCCCCCTGCACATGAACCAACATGGCTGTGTCAACCAGCGGAGCTCCGGAGCCTCTGGAGAAACACGCGGCAAAAAAGGCTCGCATACGGTCTTCCAGAGTTTGGGAATACTTCAGTCATGACACCTTTTCTGCGCCTCTACTGTAGCTGGCGTTAATGACGCTGTTTCAGCCATTTTATATTTTCTGTTTACTTATTCTGTCATGTAAGACTGAGACAAATTATCGTTTACGACTATTCTTACACACTGTAGCCTGACTTGCTGACTTAAGTAAGCTTAACTATAAGCTACCTTTGCTAGTGTTTGTGAATAACATGTTTCTCTAGTTATGAAATTATTCCATGTTTTAGCATCTGTTTCAACATTAAAGTCAAATTGGTATATTGAAATATGTAAAAACTATTGAACTATTAGCTTAAGTCTAACATAGAAAATCCTACTGAATCTCTTAAGATTTTCCTTTTTTGTTAATGCACTAATGTTTAAGAAGTGTCTTAAATTGAATTTCAGATTTGTGTGTGGGTGGGAGTGGGTGAATTGTATTAAATTCATACATTCATTCTTTTGGCTCAGACATTACTGACCTAAAACAAATTGAGGCATTGGGTAAGTGCTTAAATTAGCTACTAAATGGCAAAAAATATTCTAAATATCACATTTTCCATTCTTCGGTATAATTTTAATGAATCACCTATGCTGCCAAACATTAACGCATAGATTGTCACAACACTCTATGTTTTAGTTCTTCTTTATGTGTATAGGACGGTGTGATGGTTCTGGTGGTGGGTGTGGCCGACGCTGCTCGCGATGTTTGGCTATGCTGCAGTCCCAGGGACCAAGTTGGAACACATTTCCACCTTCAAGCTTAGGTGGAAAAACGGCACCGAGACCCAGCAGCAGGACAACTTCTTGTCCAGACAACCAGCCCTGCTTCATCATTGAAGTAAGCCCTGTGAACAGGAGCGAGATGTACTTCTGCAGTGGATGTTATAGCGGAAAGAACATCCCCATCCTCACGTCTGCCGGAGTGCCCCCTCAAGTGGGTGTGTGACTTAACTCGATGGATGAATTGGACAGAATGTACTGTTACTAGAGGTCGACCGATATGGGTTTTTCAAGTCAAGGGTCAGGCGATGGCCGATATATGCTGCTGATTTTTTTTGGCCGATAATTGGACGTTTTCCCCTCTATTTGCATGGTAAAATATCACACTAATAATAACAAACGATACACAAAATTTCTCAATTTAGCATTTATTGAATACTCAACTTGGAAACAATAACACATTTATAAACAATAAAAATAGCAGCATCAGAATCTCTGTTAGTGCACAATATAGCAGCAAACTCCTCATGTTTGACGGAAGGAAATTTGTAAACAATACAAAAAGGAATAAGCATGTTATCTTTAGTTGTAATCCCACTTCCAGTCCCTGAGTCTTACTCACCACACTCATACTTCACAGCAAACAGACAGCAGTTAATTAACCAGAAGAGAAAAATGCAAAAACACAACAGAACTTGTAAATAATAACAAACTAATAGACAATAAAAATAGCAGCATCAGAATCTCTATTAGTGCCAAATATAGCAGCAAACTCCTCATGTCTGACGGAAGGAAAATTTGTAAATACACAAAGGAATGAGCACATCTTCAGTTTTAATCCCATTTCCAGTCCCTGAGTCTTCCTCATCCCACAAGCAGGCAAGGCATGTCACCCCGGTTGTGTGACACTTATTTTATATAATAAAATAAGTGCCCCCTGCGGCCCCAGAGCCCGAGCAGCCGTCTCCGCTGCCTGCAGCTACCGCGCCCACGTCCGAGGCGCTTTCCCTGCCTGCAGCTCCCGGGCAGGCGCCCCCTCTGCAGCCTGCAGCTCCAGTCCCTGGCCCCACTCCAGTCCCTTCTCCCCCTGTGACTCTGGTACCCTCACCCCGACGAGCCCGACCCCGGCCGCAGGTCCTTATGTCTGTGTCCCATAAGGGGAGAGGACACAGACGCACGGCTGGGGTCCCACCCGCCCAGCCCCCTGGCTCGCCCTCCCTCGCCGGCGCTAGGGCTTGGTCGGCACCTGCGGGTCCTGGCCCTCCGGGTCGGCTGTCGTCTGCGGGTCCCCCTCCGCGGCCTCGTCGCCCTGCCTCGGTCCCTCCTCCGGCGTCTTATCGGTTGCCTGCGGGCCCCCCGACGGCGGCTCCTCATTCGCCTGCTGGTCCTCCCGCTCTGGCGTGTCGGAGGACGTCGCCGTCTGCTGCGGCTCCCCCTCTCTCCTTGCCCTCGCCAGGGTCCCTTCCAGCTCCTTCGTCCCCTTCCCTGGTCTCCCCTCCGACTCCCTCCTTCGTCCCTGCGTCTGTCCCTCACCCCGTCTCCTCGGCCCCTCCGGCTCCGGCCTCCCGGCCGCCTGCAGCCCTTCCGGCTGCCTCCCGTCGCCCGCTGGGTCTCCCTCGGGCTCCTCTTGGTTCCCCCTCCTTCTCTCCCTGGCCTCCCGTCTTTGTCCCTCCTGCCTCTGCTCCCCCTCGCTTTGTTCCTCCTGTCTCTGTCCCTCCTCTCTTTGTCCCTCGTCCCTCTGGCTTCTGCTCCTCTTTCCCCGATGTTCCCTTCGTTCACTCCCGGTCCTTTTGTCCTGCCTGTTCCCTCCGTGTCCCCCTTTCTGATCTGTTTCTCTGCCTTTCCTGTCTTATGTCAAGTCTTGTCCTGGCTCCTTCCCCTGTGCCAGTTCTGTCTGTCCGTTCTGTTCCCTGTCCCTCATTAATGAGGTTTTATATAGATATACATATATGCCCGGCTTGTCCGCTCCTCGTGTGTGCCACGCCCCCTGATTACCCACGTGTGCTTCCCTGATCGTCTCCTGCTTTGCCCGATTACTTTGATTAGTCATGACCTATTTTAAGTCCTGGTCTTACCTGTTTGCCCTGTCCGTCATTGTAGTTTGTCAATGCCTGCGTTCCGTCCTGCTCTACCCGCTCCGTTTCCCCGATTAAAGACCCGTTTTCACAAACACAAAAAAAACTATATGTATACATATACATACACTGAACAAAAATATAAACGCAACACTTTTGTTTTTGCTCCCATTTTTCATGAGATGGACTTAAAGATCTACAATTCATTCCAGATACACAATATTACCATTTCTCTCAAACATTTCTCACAAATCAGTCTAAATGTGTGATAGTGAGCACTTCTGCTTTGCTGAGATAATCCATCCCACCTCACAGGTGTGCCACATCAAGATGCTGATCTGACATCATGGGTAGTGCACAGGTGTACCTTATACTGCCCACAATAAAAGGCCACCCTGGAATGTGCAGTTTTGTCTCACAGCAAAATGCCACAGATGCCACAAGCATTGAGGGAGCGTGCAATTGGCATGCTGACAGCAGGAATGTCAACCAGATCTGTTGCTCGTGCATTGAATGTTCATTTCTCAACCATAAGCCGTCTCCAAAGGCGTTTCAGAGAATATGGCAGTACATCCAACCGGCCTCACAACCGCAGACCACGTGTAACCACACCAGCCCAGGACCTCCACATCCAGCAGGTTCACCTCCAAGATCGTCTGAGACCAGCCACTCAGACAGATGATGCACGGCCCCATGTTGCAAGGATCTGTACACAGTTCTTGGAAGCTGAAAATGTCCCAGTTCTTGCATGGCCAGCATACTCACCGGACATGTCACCCGTTGAGCATGTTTGGGATGTGCTTGACCGGCGTATACGACAGCGTGTACCAGTTCCCACTAATATCCAACAACTTCGCACAGCCATTGAAGAGGAGTGGACCAACATTCCACAGGCCACAATTGACAATCTGATAAACTCTATGCGAAGAAGATGTGTTGCATTGTATGAGGCAAATGGTGGTCACACCAGATACTGACCGGTTCTGAGTCCCCAGACCCCCAATAAAGCAAAAAACTGCACATTCCAGGGTGGCCTTTTATTGTGGGCAGTATAAGGTACACCTGTGCACTACCCATGATGTCAGATCAGCATCTTGATGTGGCACACCTGTGAGGTGGGATGGATTATCTCAGCAAAGCAGAAGTGCTCACTATCACACATTTAGACTGATTTGTGAGAAATGTTTGAGAGAAATGGTAATATTGTGTATCTGGAATGAATTGTAGGTCTTTAAGTCCATCTCATGAAAAATGGGAGCAGAAACAAGAGTGTTGCGTTTATATTTTTGTTCAGTATATATATTTATGGGTGTATCGAGACTAGATGGTCAGTATGGATAACTAAGGTGCACTAAAACTGGGTGAGCAGGCAAGGCATGTCACCCAGGTTGTGTGACAATTATTTTATATAAATGTATATATGTATATATATATTCCATCCACCATCCCTCCTTTACGGAGAACTGCGTTATTTTTATTGTCCATTACGAAAAAAATAAAAAAACTATATATATATATATATATATATATACATATATATTTATGGGTGTATCGAGACTAGATGGTCATTATGGATAACTAAGGTGCACTAAAACTGGGTGAGCAGGCAAGGCATGTCACCCAGGTTGTGTGACAATTATTTTATATAAATGTATATATATATATATATATATATATATATATATATATATATATATTCCATCCACCATCCCTCCTTTACGGAGAACTGCGTTATTTTTCTTTTTTATTGCTAATAAAAAAAACTATATATATATACATATATATTTATGGGTGTATCGAGACTAGATGGTCATTATGAATAACTAAGGTGCACTAAAATTGGGTGAGCAGGCAAGGCATGTCACCCCGGTTGTGTGACAATTATTTTATATATATATTCCATCCACCATCCCTCCTTTACGGAGGACTGCTTTATTTTTAATATCCATTGCGAAAAAAAAACACAAGAAAAAGAAAAAATATCTATATATATACATATATATATATATATATATATATATATATGGGTGTGTCGAGACTAGATGGTCAGTATGGATAACTAAAGTGCACTAAAATTGGGTGAGCAGGCAAGGCATGTCACCCAGGTTGTGTGACAATTATTTTATATAAATGTATATATATATATATATATATATATATATATATATATATATATATATTCCATCCACCATCCCTCCTTTACGGAGAACTGTGTTATTTTTCTTTTCTATTGCTAATAAAAAAACTATATATATGTACATATATATATATATATATATGGGTGTATCGAGACTAGTTGGTCATTATGGATAACTAAGTTGCACTAAAATTGGGTGAGCAGGCAAGGCATGTCACCCAGGTTGTGTGACAATTATTTTATATATATGTATATATATATTCCATCCACCATCCCTCCTTTATGGAGAACTGCGCTATTTTTATTGTCTATTGCAAAAAAAAAAAAAAAAAAAAACAATACATATATATACATATATATTTATGGGTGTATCGAGACTAGATGGTCATTATGAATAACTAAGGTGCACTAAAATTGGGTGAGCAGGCAAGGCATGTCACCCCGGTTGTGTGACAATTATTTTATATATATATTCCATCCACCATCCCTCCTTTACGGAGAACTGCGTTATTTTTATTGTCCATTGCGAAAAAAAAAAAACTATATATATACATATATATTTATGGGTGTATCGAGACTAGTTGGTCATTATGGATAACTAAGTTGCACTAAAATTGGGTGAGCAGGCAAGGCATGTCACCCAGGTTGTGTGACAATTATTTTATATATATGTATGTATATATTCCATCCACCATCCCTCCTTTACGGAGAACTGCGTTATTTTTCTTTTCTATTGCTAATAAAAAAACTATATATATGTACATATATATATATATATTTATGGGTGTATCGAGACTAGTTGGTCATTATGGATAACTAAGGTGCACTAAAATTGGGTGAGCAGGCAAGGCATGTCACCCCAGTTGTGTGACAATTATTTTATATAAATGTATATATATATTCCCTCCACCACCCCTCCTTTACGGAGGACTGCTTTATTTTTAATATCCATTGCGAAAAAAAAACACAAGAAAAAGAAAAAATATCTATATATATACATATATATATATATATATATATATATATATATATGGGTGTGTCGAGACTAGATGGTCAGTATGGATAACTGAGGTGCACTAAAATTGGGTGAGCAGGCAAGGCATGTCACCCAGGTTGTGTGACAATTATTTTATATATATGCATATACATATTCCATCCACCATCCCTCCTTTACGGAGAACTGCGTTATTTTTATTGTCTATTGCAAAAAAAAAACAGAAAAACTATATATATATATATATATATATATATATATATATATATATACATATATATTCATGGGTGTATCGAGACTAGATGGTCATTATGGATAACTAAAGTGCACTAAAATTGGGTGAGCAGGCAAGGCATGTCACCCAGGTTGTGTGACAATTATTTTATATAAATGTATATATATATATATATATTCCATCCACCATCCCTCCTTTACGGAGAACTGCGTTATTTTTCTTTTCTATTGCTAATAAAAAAACTATATATATATACATATATATTTATGGGTGTATCGAGACTAGATGGTCATTATGAATAACTAAGGTGCACTAAAATTGGGTGAGCAGGCAAGGCATGTCACCCCGGTTGTGTGACAATTATTTTATATATATATTCCATCCACCATCCCTCCTTTACGGAGGACTGCTTTATTTTTAATATCCATTGCGAAAAAAAAAACACAAGAAAAAGAAAAAATATCTATATATATATACATATATATATATATATATATATATATATATATATATATATATATGGGTGTGTCGAGACTAGATGGTCAGTATGGATAACTAAAGTGCACTAAAATTGGGTGAGCAGGCAAGGCATGTCACCCAGGTTGTGTGACAATTATTTTATATAAATGTATATATATATATATATATATATATATATATATATATATATATTCCATCCACCATCCCTCCTTTACGGAGAACTGCGTTATTTTTCTTTTCTATTGCTAATAAAAAAACTATATATATGTACATATATATATATATATATGGGTGTATCGAGACTAGTTGGTCATTATGGATAACTAAGTTGCACTAAAATTGGGTGAGCAGGCAAGGCATGTCACCCAGGTTGTGTGACAATTATTTTATATATATATGTATATATATATTCCCTCCACCACCCCTCCTTTACAGAGGACTGCTTTATTTTTAATATCCATTGCGAAAAAAAAACACAAGAAAAAGAAAAAATATCTATATATATATACATATATATATATATATATATATATATATATATATATATATATATATATATATATATATATATGGGTGTGTCGAGACTAGATGGTCAGTATGGATAACTAAAGTGCACTAAAATTGGGTGAGCAGGCAAGGCATGTCACCCAGGTTGTGTGACAATTATTTTATATATATATTCCATCCACCATCCCTCCTTTACGGAGAACTGCGTTATTTTTATTGTCCATTGCGAAAAAAAAAAAACTATATATATACATATATATTTATGGGTGTATCGAGACTAGTTGGTCATTATGGATAACTAAGTTGCACTAAAATTGGGTGAGCAGGCAAGGCATGTCACCCAGGTTGTGTGACAATTATTTTATATATATGTATGTATATATTCCATCCACCATCCCTCCTTTACGGAGAACTGCGTTATTTTTCTTTTCTATTGCTAATAAAAAAACTATATATATATACATATATATTTATGGGTGTATCGAGACTAGATGGTCATTATGAATAACTAAGGTGCACTAAAATTGGGTGAGCAGGCAAGGCATGTCACCCCGGTTGTGTGACAATTATTTTATATAAATGTATATATATATATATATATATATATATATATATATATATATATATATATATATATATATATATATATATATATATTCCATCCACCATCCCTCCTTTACGGAGAACTGCGTTATTTTTCTTTTCTATTGCTAATAAAAAAACTATATATATGTACATATATATATATATATATGGGTGTATCGAGACTAGTTGGTCATTATGGATAACTAAGTTGCACTAAAATTGGGTGAGCAGGCAAGGCATGTCACCCAGGTTGTGTGACAATTATTTTATATATATATGTATATATATATTCCCTCCACCACCCCTCCTTTACGGAGGACTGCTTTATTTTTAATATCCATTGCGAAAAAAAAACACAAGAAAAAGAAAAAATATCTATATATATACATATATATATATAT
Source organism: Brienomyrus brachyistius (assembly GCF_023856365.1). Classification (NCBI taxonomy): domain Eukaryota; kingdom Metazoa; phylum Chordata; class Actinopteri; order Osteoglossiformes; family Mormyridae; genus Brienomyrus; species Brienomyrus brachyistius. Next base: position 265,830 of record NW_026042437.1, on the reverse strand, counting down.
ATATATATATGTATATATATATGGGTGTGTCGAGACTAGATGGTCAGTATGGATAACTAAGGTGCACTAAAATTGGGTGAGCAGGCAAGGCATGTCACCCAGGTTGTGTGACAATTATTTTATATAAATGTATATATATATATATATATATTCCATCCACCATCCCTCCTTTACGGAGAACTGCGTTATTTTTCTTTTCTATTGCTAATAAAAAAAACTATATATATATGTACATATATATATATATATGGGTGTATCGAGACTAGTTGGTCATTATGGATAACTAAGTTGCACTAAAATTGGGTGAGCAGGCAAGGCATGTCACCCAAGTTGTGTGACAATTATTTTATATATATGTATATATATATTCCATCCACCATCCCTCCTTTATGGAGAACTGCGTTATTTTTATTGTCTATTGCAAAAAAAAAAACAAAAAAAACTATATATATATACATATATATTTATGGGTGTATCGAGACTAGATGGTCATTATGAATAACTAAGGTGCACTAAAACTGGGTGAGCAGGCAAGGCATGTCACCCAGGTTGTGTGACAATTATTTTATATATATGTATATATATATTCCATCCACCATCCCTCCTTTATGGAGAACTGCGTTATTTTTATTGTCTATTGCAAAAAAAAAAACAAAAAAAACTATATATATATATACATATATATATATGGGTGTATCGAGACTAGAAGGTCATTATGCATAACTAAAGTGCACTAAAATTGGGTGAGCAGGAAAGGCATGTCACCCCAGTTGTGTGACAATTATTTTATATATATGTATATATATATATATATTCCCTCCACCACCCCTCCTCTACGGAGGACTGCTTTATTTTTATTTCCATTGCAAAAATAAAAAATTTTAAAACACAAAAAAAAAAAAAACGAAAATAATAATAATAAAAATAATTTTGAATGTGTATTCAAATAAGTTTGAATGTGTGTGAACTATATATAAATATATATATACACATGCATATACAGAAATATATACACACACACACATATATATATATATATACACACACACACACAGACACACACTCACATAAACACATACACACACTGTGTACAGTCTTATGCAAAGGTTTGGCACCCCTTGACAAATAACATCTTTTCAATTACAAAAGCAACAATATCAGTTAATACAGTCTCTTTAGGAACTGGGGGAAAAATACACAATATTTTCAGCAAACATTGATGAATAGTTACTTTTTATGCCATAAATTGAACAAAATTACAAAATAAAAACATTATTATGGCACTCTGCAAAAGTTTGGGCACCCTACGTAATCAGTACTTAGTAACACCTCCTCTGCCAGATATCACAGCTTACAAGCGCTTCTTATAGCCAGCTGAAAGGCTTTCAGTTCTTGTACTTGGGATTTTCTCACATTCTTCCTTGCAAAAGGCTTCTAGTTCTGTAATATTCTAATATATCAAGGGCTGTATTGTCAAATAGGAGATCGGCAGCATTCTCCCACCTGAGAAAACTGTACTACAATGCCCTTGATAGTGTGTAGAAACACACTCGTCAGCTCTAGTCCTCCTGTAACAACGCAAAAGGACTGGCAACCCTCAGGTATTTATGCGTGCGATTGTATGATAAATTCACCCTGACAGTCTCACACTTCTCTTGGTACCAACAGGTCTCATGGAATATATAAAAGGCAACTGCAACAATTATACTCGGCACTAAACATCGAGGCACGGAAATGCAGCAGAGCTTGTGTATTTCTCAGGATGCATTCTAGTAAAATGCCCGGAAAATGAGCTAAAGACATATTTCAAGGGGCACTATATAAAACCGATGGAAATTTTACTGATTAAATAAAAGGAAAAGCATCGTTTGAAAAATCACAAATGTTTCTAAGATTCAATGCATCGCTTTTTGACCACATCATAGCGATGAACACATCATTGTTCCTGACAATGTCCTAATACAGAAATAAAACTTTATGTTGGTAAACTCAAAAAGCCTTCAGCTGTCACACTGGCTAACGATCTCAAACGATTATAAAGCAGCATTTTGAAAAGCGCTGTTTTAAAATAACAGATACAACACTTACCTTGTCTTCTGGCCAAATGCTTTTCACGGCTTGGCACTCCAACGGTGCTGAAACGAAATTTGTATTTCCTCCTACCTCGTTGGCCCTTCAGTTCTTCTTTTCTCCCTTTGGATGTTTTTTTCCTTCTTCTTTGGATATTGTTTTTTATTTTTGTTTGTTTTTTTTTACTTTGCATGTTTTTCCTTCTTCGGATATTATTTTTTTGGCTTATTTTTTTAGACGATGTTTTTTTCGTCTTCTTTAAAAATTGATTTTTTTCGTCTTCTTTAAATATTGTTTTTTTTTTCATCCTTTTGATGTTGTTTTACGGAACAAGAGCCGTACAGTGCTACTCTATCAGGAGGTAGCGCCAACTGAACGCCTTGAAGCAGTACCCAGCTCTTTTATAGGGAGCGTCAACCCGAAGTCAAGTTCTAGAACGTTGCACTCACTTTTCATTGGTTTCCCAGCTATGCTGTCAGAATAATGTTTGCTGATTGGTCGAAAATTTTAAAACGTACCCGAGTACTGTAAAAAAAACTCAAGATCTTGCTACCCTACGGAGCACCCATAAGGTGATTTTTTTTATACGTTATATGCAGCTATTTGTAGCAGGCCGTAATTAGACTAATCCACCCTTTGTCAATAAAGCCAACAAGAGAACAGGTTGCCCAAAGTTTGCTCAGGTACACGCCACAGCACAACCTTAAAAACACATCCAGCACAAATCACACTAGTGAATGACACAGCAAATCACAGCAATAAAAAAGACCCCTATGGGCAATCCAGCACCCAGACTACAGGTGCCAAAAGGCCCAGCCTGCCTAATAATGAACCCAAAATATACATACAACAAAGAAAAAGACACAAACAAAAAAGAAAATAAAACTAGCCAGCTGCTCCCACTAAACCCCGCTCCCGAGGCCACTAAGCCGGCTGGCTTGATAATACACGATACAACCTCAGATAAAACATATTAAAGCAACACCAGGGAGGTTTACAACCTGATCCTTAAAATTATCGACCCGTAATTCCACCTTGAAAACCCCTAAAGAACAGTAGTTTACCCCATGACTCACTGCCCCATTCAAACAAAAAAAAAACAGGTTTTTGGGGTAACCTTTAGGTCAGCTCTTCAAAACCAGGTATGAGGACTCTTCAGCTAATCAGTCCTCTAATTAGAAATCTAATTAGGGAGTTGCAGCGAAAACCTGCATACACACCGGCCCTTTGCGGATAAGATTGTTCACCCCTGAAACAAGCAAACAGAAAGGCTGCTACACTGCAAATTCAATATGCCCGCCGATGCTCCACCAAATCTATCAGGACCCTGCCTGTCTTTCCCGTGCCTGCTCCTTTGCCAATATGCCCTACCATCGGAACATGCACAGCCATCTCGCCCCGGCTATGCCTCCAGTCCGAACTGCAGTTCCTATACCTGCCTATAATTGCCTGGCTACAATCCATCCCCCAAAATGAAATTGATGACCCAACGATCACAGCTAAGAATTCTATCCCCAAACCACTGGTCTTCCTCCCCAACCGAACGATCATTCACTGACCGTGGTAACTTATAAGGGTTGGTATGATGACCAGTGGTGGACCTCACCGAACGTTTAACTGGTCTCTACACCTCGGGGGGGACATAACCTCCTCCATTATACGAGGCCTACTTGTGGATGCTCTATTGCGACCCCTCCCACCAGCCCTGTCCCCGTAAAATCACAGAGTCCTCATCCGATTCCATTTCTGTTGCCCCTGTGGGCAACCCAGACTCAGGAGACATTACCAGAACATCTTCCCCTGACATAACAACCCCCTGTGGTACTGGACGCAACTCTGTTCGGTGAACTTGACGGACAACCCCGTCCCCCTCCATTGGAGTTGCAGAGTAAACTGCACCCTGATCTTGGGGACACCGAACTACCATATACAAACAGGCATCCCAATGATCCTGTATTTTACCTCGAACATGGTTCCGCAAACACACCAGCTGACCTTCATCAAACCCCTAATCATTAACCAACTCATTGTGTTTCCGATTTCGTGGTGTGGCTTGTTCCTCCAACTAAGCCTTCACATACTCTTGAAGCACCTGCAAACTTTCCTGATGGTTTTGTACCCATTCCTCCAAAGGTCCACCATACTGACTGATCCCGGCAGGAGCCTGAAGATAGTGTATCGGTAATCGAGGCTCACAGCCAGACCTTAAATAAAAAGGCATCATCCAGTCATTTGGTGGGGTGTAGTATTGTAAGCTTCTCTGCTGGAGGAAGTGTGTGAAGCAAATTGTGCAAAAAAAATATTAAAGCAACACCAGGGAGGTTTACATCTAGATCCTTAAAATGATCGACCTGCAATTCCACCTTGAAAATCCAATTACCATATAAAGGATACAAGATGTAAAGATGACAAATGACATGGCACACATTTGTTGTTTAGACTGTTGTGTCAGGTTAATTGAAAGCTGAAGGATCTTAGTGTTTACTAGTCTAAGTAACAGAATGTCTAAACACTGTGCTTGCCTTTATGGGTTTTTAAGCAGAACATATAGGTATAGAAACATATTAACATTACGTTTCACGATTCACTGACTGGAGAATAGGAGAATATACACATCAATATTACTACTTAAGTTAACTAACCCTAATCCCAACCCCTATTGGCACGGAGCCCGCCAGGGTTCAGGTGAGATATAAATCTGTAATCTGTATCAATGGTTTTGCTATCCATACCCACCCTATTAATGTTAGCTTCCCAGGGTTTCTTGTTAGACAAGCTCTGTGTCTCTCTATACCCCCATTTACTGCACGACTGATTGTCCATTTATAAAGAATCAAATAGGGTGAAGATGGTTTTAGTTTACAATTACTCTGGAAGGTGACCAGATTAAAAAAAACTAAATACCATGCCTACGTGTATGTAATCTCCATCACAGTCCCCATTTTCCCCATAATCCTCGTTTTGATAGTGCCAATTTGTGTAATGTGAGTTTTTTTTTTTTTTTAAAAACTGTTATAGAAGAACATACTGGATGCCACATGTGTACAATTACCCCTTTCTAATTAGTGGGGTCCGTTGTGTCAGCTACAGCCTTTACTAACATACACATAAGTATACAGTCTTACAGCACTTTTGTTTTCCTTTTGTATTTAATGGTTTTCCATTTAGGGGGCAGCATGGTGGTGCAGTGGTTAGCACTGTTGCCTCACACCTCTAGGGCCCGGGTTCGAGTCTCCACCTGGGTCACATGTGTGTGGAGTTTGCATGTTCTACCCATGTCATCGTGGGGTTTCCTCCGGGTACTCTGGTTTCCCCCACAGTCCAAAAACATGCTGAGGCTAATTGGAGTTGCTAAATTGCCCATAGGAGTGTATGCGTGAGTGAATAGTGTGTGAGTGTGCCCTGCGATGGGCTGGCCCGCCATCCTGAGTTGTTCCCTGTCTCGTGCCCATTGCTTCCGGGATAGGCTCCAGACCCCCCGCGATCCAGTAGGATAAGCGGTTTGGAAAATGGATGGATGGATGGATGGACAGTTTTCCATTTGAGGAATTAGCAAAAAACTGCAGTGCATGATGGGTAGGATCTAAAGGCTGCCTAACGCCCTTAATTTGTTTGCAATTTCGCCAGGTAGGCTACCTTCTTTAAACTGCGTTTTGCTAGACTACACATTTCGAGATGTTTTATTGTAGTCTTGGTAAATATATATATATAGTTTAGCCTAACCCAGCCACTTAAGGGAGCAAGCCAGCTCAGGTAGGTGCCAGTCCCAAGCCCGGATTAATGGAGAGGGTTGGCGTCAAGAAATAAAGAGAAATAAAGACAACTAATACTCCTAGTTTGCGAGATCTGACTGCAATGGCAGCACTGCTACAAGGGTGTGGATAAATCTATACAAATATCACCTGCATGCACATTACTTCTTTTACAATAACCAACTCCTGATCCATACTGTTAGTCGTGAAAAAAAAAACTATCGTGTACATAGAGGCCCTGTGTAAAAAGATAACTGCCAAGGAAAAGATCAAAAACATTTATTTCAAGGATACAAAGTTTTTATGGTCATGTACAGTGTACAGTGCAATTCTTATTTGATTAACTTGAATGTCTCCACAGACTAGACGATTAAACAAATAAAGCAGCGCAACATTACAATAACTAATAACAAATAAACAAAGCTCACGAGTACTATTACAGTATTTATATCATTTATTTAAACTTAATTTTACCAGGTAAATTAACTACAAAGCAGTTACCACTGCTTTACCTGCTTCTCGGGAGAAATAGCAGATATACGTCATGTATGTGACTAAATTCTTAAGCCAATAAGGGCAAAGTTGTGTCGTAATGGAGGCGGATCCAGTTTGTGCAGCCGGTTAAAGACACTACGGGCATGTAAATGGAGAACGAAATTATAGTTATACCGAATCTCCTACACACAATACCAAGGTTACCAACTTTGGTCAGCTGACCGGAGTGAGACGTTCAATTCCCGTAAGATTTCTTTGCGCCAGCCTGAGAGTCTGAAAACACGTCACACCAGATGCATGAGAGATGGAAACCTGGGATATTCAGTCGAATCAGATCAAATATGATGCTAAGTTAGTACTAAGTTAAAATATGTTCCGGACTTGTAACATGCACCCATGATTTGGAACAGTCAGCAGGCTGTCTCTGGCCACGCCCCCTACACTCGGTCCGGCCCCTGGCTTTTCCTGAATTCTGATTCCTTTAGATAAACATTGACTTCATTGATATTGTTATTGATTTATCGACAGACCATCATACTTTTTAGACGTTATAATAACAACACTCTATTGATCCCCAAAGAGAGAAATTCTCTCCTTGCCTGCCCCCTCTTACTGTCCATGATACACAAGCACATATGTAGAAAAACGTCAGCTTGGAAGCCAAGGCTGGACTTAACCTACTCTATTCTGGTATTCTGTTCTCCCAAGTAAGGCATCCCAAGTTCGAATCCAACTTCCGACAAAAGTTCTTCAATCGCTACAGCACAATTTGAGCCACTGATCGGCTTTAATTGCTTTGTTTTATTTTTGCGTTTCAGGCAAAACTACATAACACTTAAAGACACTTCGGGCATGCAAATGGAGAACGAAATTATAGTTATACCGAATCTCCTACACACAATACCAAGGTTACCAACTTTGGTCAGCTGGCCGGAGTGAGACGTTTCTCAGGCGCCAGCCTGAGAGTCTGAAAACACGTCACACCAGATGCATGAGAGATGGAAACCTGGGATATTCAGTCGAATCAGATCAAATATGATGCTAAGTTAGTACTAAGTTAAAATATGTTCCGCACTTGTAACATGCACCCATGATTTGGAACAGCAGCATACCTGTCAAGGTTTGGATTTGAAAATAAAGGAAATTTTCCGGCACCCGCCGTGAGCCATCCCACCACCGCAACCAGGCTCCAGTATCCCTTACATTTTAAGACAGGAAATATAAAATAATATAAATTATATAAAATATAATATAAATATAAATATAAATATATAAAATATATAAAATATATTTTTGGCCACAACCGGGATTCGAACCCCGGTCTCCCGTGTGAAAGGCGGCGATCTTACCACTACACTATCCAGCAACTATATAATATAAGGGAGATTTACGGGAAAATACTAATACGGGAGGACGGCGGGAAAGAGAAGTAAAATACGGTAGTTTCCCGGCCAAAACGGGACACTTGACAGCCTGAGATGGCTTTTCCAGCGTGTTCGCGAAAACGACTTCATTATTTATCTGATTGATTTATCGACAAACTTCATACTTTTTAGACGTTATAATAACAACACTCTATTGATCCCCCTCTTACTGTCCATGATACACAATGACGAGACACATGTTCACTAATGACGAGAACTATTCTATTTTTCTATTCATGCCGGGTCCTTCAAATCTTACATTTGTTCTCTGCCCGTATACGGAGATTTACGGAGTCTCCAGCTCACTGTTGCTGTGGTGTAGATCAGCTGATCTGTAGTAGTCTTCTACGTACATCTTCTAGTAGACCTTCTGAGGGTACTTCACGCATTCTTGGTCGGAGGGTCCAGGTTTCCAGGTTATTTCTTATTTCTCAGGTCAGCTCTTGTATTCAGCCTACTAATATATATGGGGCTTGGTACCCAATCTCGGAATGTGGGGATGATGATATCTCCCCCCTGACCTGTCGTCCTGGCTCCCCCTTGTCGTAGCAATCGTGTTGTACCTCTAGTTGTGATAGCAGTTGTTTCTGGCCACAACCGGGATTCGAACCCCGGTCTCCCGTGTGAAAGGCGGCGATCTTACCACTACACTATCCAGCAACTATATAATACAATATATAAAAAATATAATATAAATATAATATAAATATATAAAATATATAAAATATATTTTTGGCCACAACCGGGATTCGAACCCCGGTCTCCCGTGTGAAAGGCGGCGATCTTACCACTACACTATCCAGCAACTATATAATATAAGGGAGATTTACGGGAAAATACTAATACGGGAGGACGGCGGGAAAGAGAAGTAAAATACGGTAGTTTCCCGGCCAAAACGGGAGACTTGACAGCCTGAGATGGCTGTCTCTGGCCACGCCCCCTACAGTCGGTCCGGCCCCTGGCTTTTCCAGCGTGTTCGCGAAAACGACTTCATTTATTTTCTTATTGATTTATCGACAGACCATCATACTTTTTCTCATTTATTGTGGGCAGTATAAGGTACACCTGTGCACTACCCATGATGTCAGATCAGCATCTTGATGTGGCACACCTGTGAGGTGGGATGGATTATCTCAGCAAAGCAGAAGTGCTCACTATCACACATTTAGACTGATTTGTGAGAAATGTTTGAGAGAAATGGTAATATTGTGTATCTGGAATGAATTGTAGGTCTTTAAGTCCATCTCATGAAAAATGGGAGCAGAAACAAGAGTGTTGCGTTTATATTTTTGTTCAGTATATATATTTATGGGTGTATCGAGACTAGATGGTCAGTATGGATAACTAAGGTGCACTAAAACTGGGTGAGCAGGCAAGGCATGTCACCCAGGTTGTGTGACAATTATTTTATATAAATGTATATATGTATATATATATTCCATCCACCATCCCTCCTTTACAGAGAACTGCGTTATTTTTATTGTCCATTACGAAAAAAATAAAAAAACTATATATATATATATATATATATATATACATATATATTTATGGGTGTATCGAGACTAGATGGTCATTATGGATAACTAAGGTGCACTAAAACTGGGTGAGCAGGCAAGGCATGTCACCCAGGTTGTGTGACAATTATTTTATATAAATGTATATATATATATATATATTCCATCCACCATCCCTCCTTTACGGAGAACTGCGTTATTTTTCTTTTCTATTGCTAATAAAAAAACTATATATATGTACATATATATATATATATATATATATATATATATATATATATATATATATATATATATATATATATATATATATATATATATATGAGTGTATCGAGACTAGATGGTCAGTATGGATAACTAAGGTGCACTAAAATTGGGTGAGCAGGCGAGGCATGTCACCCAGGTTGTGTGACAATTATTTTATATATATGCATATACATATTCCATCCACCATCCCTCCTTTATGGAGAACTGCGTTATTTTTATTGTCTATTGCAAAAAAAAAACAGAAAAACTATATATATATATATATATATATATATATATATATATACATATATATTCATGGGTGTATCGAGACTAGATGGTCATTCTGGATAACTAAAGTGCACTAAAATTGGGTGAGCAGGCAAGGCATGTCACCCAGGTTGTGTGACAATTATTTTATATAAATGTATATATATATATATATATATATATATATATATATATATATATATTCCATCCACCATCCCTCCTTTACGGAGAACTGCGTTATTTTTCTTTTTTATTGCTAATAAAAAAACTATATATATATACATATATATTTATGGGTGTATCGAGACTAGATGGTCATTATGAATAACTAAGGTGCACTAAAATTGGGTGAGCAGGCAAGGCATGTCACCCCGGTTGTGTGACAATTATTTTATATATATATTCCATCCACCATCCCTCCTTTACGGAGGACTGCTTTATTTTTAATATCCATTGCGAAAAAAAAACACAAGAAAAAGAAAAAATATCTATATATATACATATATATATATATATATATATATGGGTGTGTCGAGACTAGATGGTCAGTATGGATAACTAAAGTGCACTAAAATTGGGTGAGCAGGCAAGGCATGTCACCCAGGTTGTGTGACAATTATTTTATATAAATGTATATATATATATATATATATATATATTCCATCCACCATCCCTCCTTTACGGAGAACTGCGTTATTTTTCTTTTCTATTGCTAATAAAAAAACTATATATATGTACATATATATATATATATGGGTGTATCGAGACTAGTTGGTCATTATGGATAACTAAGTTGCACTAAAATTGGGTGAGCAGGCAAGGCATGTCACCCAGGTTGTGTGACAATTATTTTATATATATATGTATATATATATTCCCTCCACCACCCCTCCTTTACGAAGGACTGCTTTATTTTTAATATCCATTGCGAAAAAAAAACACAAGAAAAAGAAAAAATATCTATATATATACATATATATATATATATATATATATATATATGGGTGTGTCGAGACTAGATGGTCAGTATGGATAACTAAGGTGCACTAAAATTGGGTGAGCAGGCAAGGCATGTCACCCAGGTTGTGTGACAATTATTTTATATAAATGTATATATATATATATATATTCCATCCACCATCCCTCCTTTACGGAGAACTGCGTTATTTTTCTTTTCTATTGCTAATAAAAAAACTATATATATATGTACATATATATATATATATATGGGTGTATCGAGACTAGTTGGTCATTATGGATAACTAAGTTGCACTAAAATTGGGTGAGCAGGCAAGGCATGTCACCCAAGTTGTGTGACAATTATTTTATATATATGTATATATATATTCCATCCACCATCCCTCCTTTATGGAGAACTGCGTTATTTTTATTGTCTATTGCAAAAAAAAAAACAAAAAAAACTATATATATATACATATATATTTATGGGTGTATCGAGACTAGATGGTCATTATGAATAACTAAGGTGCACTAAAACTGGGTGAGCAGGCAAGGCATGTCACCCAGGTTGTGTGACAATTATTTTATATATATGTATATATATATTCCATCCACCATCCCTCCTTTATGGAGAACTGCGTTATTTTTATTGTCTATTGCAAAAAAAAAAACAAAAAAAACTATATATATATATACATATATATATATGGGTGTATCGAGACTAGAAGGTCATTATGCATAACTAAAGTGCACTAAAATTGGGTGAGCAGGAAAGGCATGTCACCCCAGTTGTGTGACAATTATTTTATATATATGTATATATATATATATATTCCCTCCACCACCCCTCCTCTACGGAGGACTGCTTTATTTTTATTTCCATTGCAAAAATAAAAAATTTTAAAACACAAAAAAAAAAAAAAACGAAAATAATAATAATAAAAATAATTTTGAATGTGTATTCAAATAAGTTTGAATGTGTGTGAACTATATATAAATATATATATACACATGCATATACAGAAATATATACACACACACACATATATATATATACACACACACACACAGACACACACTCACATAAACACATACACACACTGTGTACAGTCTTATGCAAAGGTTTGGCACCCCTTGACAAATAACATCTTTTCAATTACAAAAGCAACAATATCAGTTAATACAGTCTCTTTAGGAACTGGGGGAAAAATACACAATATTTTCAGCAAACATTGATGAATAGTTACTTTTTATGCCATAAATTGAACAAAATTACAAAATAAAAACATTATTATGGCACTCTGCAAAAGTTTGGGCACCCTACGTAATCAGTACTTAGTAACACCTCCTCTGCCAGATATCACAGCTTACAAGCGCTTCTTATAGCCAGCTGAAAGGCTTTCAGTTCTTGTACTTGGGATTTTCTCACATTCTTCCTTGCAAAAGGCTTCTAGTTCTGTAATATTCTAATATATCAAGGGCTGTATTGTCAAATAGGAGATCGGCAGCATTCTCCCACCTGAGAAAACTGTACTACAATGCCCTTGATAGTGTGTAGAAACACACTCGTCAGCTCTAGTCCTCCTGTAACAACGCAAAAGGACTGGCAACCCTCAGGTATCTATGCGTGCGATTGTATGATAAATTCACCCTGACAGTCTCACACTTCTCTTGGTACCAACAGGTCTCATGGAATATATAAAAGGCAACTGCAACAATTATACTCGGCACTAAACATCGAGGCACGGAAATGCAGCAGAGCTTGTGTATTTCTCAGGATGCATTCTAGTAAAATGCCCGGAAAATGAGCTAAAGACATATTTCAAGGGGCACTATATAAAACCGATGGAAATTTTACTGATTAAATAAAAGGAAAAGCATCGTTTGAAAAATCACAAATGTTTCTAAGATTCAATGCATCGCTTTTTGACCACATCATAGCGATGAACACATCATTGTTCCTGACAATGTCCTAATACAGAAATAAAACTTTATGTTGGTAAACTCAAAAAGCCTTCAGCTGTCACACTGGCTAACGATCTCAAACGATTATAAAGCAGCATTTTGAAAAGCGCTGTTTTAAAATAACAGATACAACACTTACCTTGTCTTCTGGCCAAATGCTTTTCACGGCTTGGCACTCCAACGGTGCTGAAACGAAATTTGTATTTCCTCCTACCTCGTTGGCCCTTCAGTTCTTCTTTTCTCCCTTTGGATGTTTTTTTCCTTCTTCTTTGGATATTGTTTTTTATTTTTGTTTGTTTTTTTTTACTTTGCATGTTTTTCCTTCTTCGGATATTATTTTTTTGGCTTATTTTTTTAGACGATGTTTTTTTCGTCTTCTTTAAAAATTGATTTTTTTCGTCTTCTTTAAATATTGTTTTTTTTTTCATCCTTTTGATGTTGTTTTACGGAACAAGAGCCGTACAGTGCTACTCTATCAGGAGGTAGCGCCAACTGAACGCCTTGAAGCAGTACCCAGCTCTTTTATAGGGAGCGTCAACCCGAAGTCAAGTTCTAGAACGTTGCACTCACTTTTCATTGGTTTCCCAGCTATGCTGTCAGAATAATGTTTGCTGATTGGTCGAAAATTTTAAAACGTACCCGAGTACTGTAAAAAAAACTCAAGATCTTGCTACCCTACGGAGCACCCATAAGGTGATTTTTTTAATACGTTATATGCAGCTATTTGTAGCAGGCCGTAATTAGACTAATCCACCCTTTGTCAATAAAGCCAACAAGAGAACAGGTTGCCCAAAGTTTGCTCAGGTACACGCCACAGCACAACCTTAAAAACACATCCAGCACAAATCACACTAGTGAATGACACAGCAAATCACAGCAATAAAAAAGACCCCTATGGGCAATCCAGCACCCAGACTACAGGTGCCAAAAGGCCCAGCCTGCCTAATAATGAACCCAAAATATACATACAACAAAGAAAAAGACACAAACAAAAAAGAAAATAAAACTAGCCAGCTGCTCCCACTAAACCCCGCTCCCGAGGCCACTAAGCCGGCTGGCTTGATAATACACGATACAACCTCAGATAAAACATATTAAAGCAACACCAGGGAGGTTTACAACCTGATCCTTAAAATTATCGACCCGTAATTCCACCTTGAAAACCCCTAAAGAACAGTAGTTTACCCCATGACTCACTGCCCCATTCAAACAAAAAAAAAACAGGTTTTTGGGGTAACCTTTAGGTCAGCTCTTCAAAACCAGGTATGAGGACTCTTCAGCTAATCAGTCCTCTAATTAGAAATCTAATTAGGGAGTTGCAGCGAAAACCTGCATACACACCGGCCCTTTGCGGATAAGATTGTTCACCCCTGAAACAAGCAAACAGAAAGGCTGCTACACTGCAAATTCAATATGCCCGCCGATGCTCCACCAAATCTATCAGGACCCTGCCTGTCTTTCCCGTGCCTGCTCCTTTGCCAATATGCCCTACCATCGGAACATGCACAGCCATCTCGCCCCGGCTATGCCTCCAGTCCGAACTGCAGTTCCTATACCTGCCTATAATTGCCTGGCTACAATCCATCCCCCAAAATGAAATTGATGACCCAACGATCACAGCTAAGAATTCTATCCCCAAACCACTGGTCTTCCTCCCCAACCGAACGATCATTCACTGACCGTGGTAACTTATAAGGGTTGGTATGATGACCAGTGGTGGACCTCACCGAACGTTTAACTGGTCTCTACACCTCGGGGGGGACATAACCTCCTCCATTATACGAGACCTACTTGTGGATGCTCTATTGCGACCCCTCCCACCAGCCCTGTCCCCGTAAAATCACAGAGTCCTCATCCGATTCCATTTCTGTTGCCCCTGTGGGCAACCCAGACTCAGGAGACATTACCAGAACATCTTCCCCTGACATAACAACCCCCTGTGGTACTGGACGCAACTCTGTTCGGTGAACTTGACGGACAACCCCGTCCCCCTCCATTGGAGTTGCAGAGTAAACTGCACCCTGATCTTGGGGACACTTGTAACATGCACCCATGATTTGGAACAGCAGCATACCTGTCAAGGTTTGGATTTGAAAATAAAGGAAATTTTCCGGCACCCGCCGTGAGCCATCCCACCACCGCAACCAGGCTCCAGTATCCCTTACATTTTAAGACAGGAAATATAAAATAATATAAATTATATAAAATATAATATAAATATAAATATATAAAATATATAAAATATAAAATAACCATTTGTCATTTATTTTCTATTAATTTTTCATGTTCACTCATGCGGCTCTGTCATTCACTAATGACTTGGATTTTTCATGCCGACTGACATCGTTCCTTCCCCGTGGGAGACAAATCTTACAGAACGCGTGACCCATCCTGCTCCTCTTCAGGAAAGTAAATTCGTCATCTTCGTCATCACCCCTTAAAACAATTACTGAAGCGAGACGGCGCACGCGTTACGGCGACAGATTTAAATTGTGAGTGCACTATATCTCGTCGCAAATGGTGCTTAACCACGGCGGGTCTCAAGCACAGGAGACTCCCAATTTCTAAATGACACACACTTGGCTCACAGCGCAAAGTTGTGTTAAACTTGCTTTGTCTAAAGCAGGCACACACATACGAGTATGATCCTGATAGGTAACTAAGCTATCGGTCTTATGTCCAAGCGCAACATAATTTAGGTTAGAACCTCATAACAAGTATTCCCGTTCGCTAATAGAGAGATCTCTCCCAGGATATATAGAAACGGAGACACTCGTCCGAATTGAACCTGGAAACAAAGCGCTACATCTGAGAATCTCGTCAGACATAGGGTTAAAGTTTACTGCAGTTTAATACGAAAGAACTACAATGAAATCACCGAAAATAAAACAAAATAATATAACTACTAATAATAGAAATAAAAATAACTATAATAAGCCCATATGATCCCGCTTAAATGCCTTCAGATTGCCATGAGTGCGACTTTTGCAACCAGTTGACAGTAGCGCTTCTTCACTGCACGTTCGGTCATAAAAAGTTTAAATTGTGTGCTCAGAATAAGTTTAAACCTTGTGCCTTGTGATTATTAACCAATTTTTATGCTGAATGGTCGGCTCAAACTCAATTGCGAAACACCGTGAGTCTGTTAATGTGTGACTTAAATGGAACTCATTAATAACCAGTATCACGTAATAACCTGGGTTAGAATAGAAGGCTTGTCCAACGAGCTGCGTCACCAGGTAATGTAAACGATCGGTAGCGAAGCTCCCCTCACGGCCAATGAGAGAGAGTCTCGCGATATTTCAGGCGAATTTGAGGTTTCAGAGCGTAGATCGCACAGGCAGGGATTCTTGTGAGCACTCAATGAACGGAGGCTGAAGTTGTGTAAAAGACATGCATTTATTCCTATAACTAACATAAGACAGACATTACACCTAACAAACAATAAACACGAAATAACGGAGTGGACACAAACAATGTAATCATGAAAATGCAATGACCAGATTTAAAATGAGTAACCTTAAAAGGGAAAATACTGTTCTGCAAAGCAAGCAATTTGTGGAAATACTGTCCTAAAGTAATATAGCAGGTGAATAGGAGTTTAGGTTGTTATAAATGAAAGGAAGTTTGTTTACTTGGTTGCAGAGTGGGGGGGGGGGGGGGTCTTGGCAGTTGGTTGCGGAGGCTGATGAGCTGATGGGTGATGGCACTCAGGGAGGCGCGGTGTTTGCAGCGGTTGTTGGAGTGGAGCCCCTCTGATTCCCTCTCCTGGTGAAGCTTGGGCTTGGTTGCAGTTCTCTGTCCAGCTGGGTCTTCACTGATAGGCTTCAGGAGGGCTTCTTGTGGGCTTCTCTTCTCTTGGGCTGATGTTCTCTGCCTCTCTTCGTGCTGATGGTCTTTTGTTTTCTCCTCCCTTCTGTTTCTCCTCTCCTGGCTTTGTTCTGAGGTGCCAGGTTTTATAGTGTAAAGTTCGTGAATAGGAGTGACCAGGAATTCGACTCCTGGACCAATGGCTGACCATCCATTTGGCGGGCTTTCGGAAGGGGGTCTGTATCAGTCCTTTTGAGATTTATGACCAGAGTGATTTCCCTTGTATTGATGATTTTCGTTAGGCTGGTGTAACTTTTGATATATTCACTTTCGTGGTAACCACTGACCAGATTTGGAAACTGGAGTGATTTTCCATCGGTTTGATACCAAACATGCCATAGCAGCCTAGCGGTTCACACCTCATACCATCTGTAATGATTAATTAATGATTACTTATATTATGTCGTTATGTTATATTACTCACACCTTATTTTATGCCTCACAATCTATATAATTGTAAATATACTGTGTAGCTGCTGGCGCGTTCCAAACTAAATCTCATTGTACTTACAATGTCAATAAAAACATCCATCCATCCATCTAGGCAGGCCAGTGTCGCCTCCATCCTTCCTGAAGTCAGTGATTCCTTTGTCTTTGTGCTGTTTAGTGCCAAATTGTTTGCTGAACTCCAACCTATCAGTTTCTGGACCTCATCTCTGTAAGCTGACTCATAAGAACCAAAGAGATTTACAAATGAGAGGAGGCCATTCGGCCCATCAAGCTCCTTTGAGGAGAACTTAGCTAATAGCTCAAAAATCTTATCTAGCTCTGATTTAAAAGAACCCAGGGTTTTAGCTTGTGTTACAATAACAGGAAGACTATTCCATACTCTAACTACACGCTGTGTACAGAAATGCTTCATCAAATTCGTTTTAAAATGTTCTCCAGCTAATTTCCACTTATGGCCACGAGTTCTGGTATTTAAACTAACATTGAAATAGCCATTTGGCTGAACAGCATCCAGACCTGTTAGAATCTTAAACACCTGGATTATGTCCCCCCTTAGTCTCCTTTGCTCGAGGCTAAACAGATTCAGCTCAGCTAACCTCTCCTCATTAGACATTCCTCTAAGACCAGGAATCATTCTCGTTGCCCTACGTTGCACCTTTTCCAAGGCAGCAATGTCCTTCTTAAGGTATGGTAACCAAACCCGCACACAATATTCTAGGTGGGGTCTTACCAAGGAATTATATTATCGTAGCATCACTTGCCTTGTCTTAAACTCCACACACCTAGAGATGCAATGTGCCTTCTCGCGTGGTGTTCCTGCAGAGGGAGTCTGTGAGTGCTGGAGATTGGGGGAGGGGGCAGTGTGGCTATGTCTGCTCTGTGTTCCTCCAGACGAGCAAAGAAGCTGTTTAGCTCCTTTGCTAAAAGGGCGTTGCTGTTAACAGTGACGGTGTTGTTGCCTTTGAAGTTTGTAATGTGTTGTATTCCCTGCCACACCCACTGTGGGTTGTTGTATGTGAAGTAGACCTCTATTTTCTGTTTCTCTGCCTGCCTGGCAACCTTGATGCCCCTATTCAGGTTAGCTCTGGCTGCACTCTGTGTTCTTGACTGCGCTGTCTTGTCCTGTAGTATTGTATTGTTGCTCTTGTGTTTATCTTGCACTTTCTCCCTCTGTTTGTGCTCCTTTCACTCTGTATAGTTCTATCTTGCCCGCACTTGTGTCATCTTGTGTTGTTTCTGTTTTTCTTCTTTGTGTTGCACCGTGGTCCAGGAGGAACAATGTTTCCTTTCACTGTGTACTGTGTATATTGCTGAAATAACAATAAACCCACTTGACCACCTGCCTCAATTCATCCTGAAGAGTTTTCCAATGTTGTTCAAAGGTCTGTTTGTTTCGAGTGAAGGACACGCCCCTGGACGTGCTGGATAAGGGGACCACAGATCAGTGTCCTCAGTCCTGCTTCTCCCTTCAAAGCTGAGAGGAAGATGACCCGCCTGCTGCTTCTGGTTTTGGCTTATGGAGCTCTGCTTATCTCCACAGAGGCCCAGCAAGATTACCACAGTCTCCCTGCACTCACAAGACGGCCATTAAACTCGCAGTCGAAAATGCTCATCAAGGAACCCGTCAGCACATGAATTTCTATAACATCCAGGGCCGTCCGAAGGTAACTGCTGAGAAAGTGTTTACAAAAGTGTGAAACTTTCATCATCTGCAAGCTGAACTAATGAGTATCACATTGATTTTGATGTTTTAATTTCAATGCATATGATGCTTAATGTCTCTTCACAATGAAAGTGATGGTTGTATATCTCAGCCCTGGTCAATTTTACCTTCTCACAGTTTCTCTCTGAATCTGCTGCAGTCAAGTCTGTGACAGTTTGCCATTTTTTGGGTGATTATTGTTTGTTATATTGCCTTTAAAACAGTTGTAGGCAATTTTGTATATAACGTGTTTATGTGATTTAGATCAGCAGTGAATACATTGACATTGAGATTCTCTTGAGAGCAACAAAATGTCCAAAGTCAACTGCAACAGACCATCGGGCTGACTGTATTTTCATGGACAAGAGGGTAAGTAAAGAGTCACTGTGACTGTGAGCATTGGACATATCAGTTAGCAAATTAATTTAGGTTCATGTTAACTTTTTTGATGCCCTGCGGGGGAAAGTTAGCCAACAATAAAGTAACAAATACATAGGTGGCCTCAAAGAGCCAGTTCCTTCACCTTATTCTCAAATTTTAGTAGGTTTACAGGCTTAAAGGCTGGATTACCAGGCAGAAGCAAATGCTAATCATCTGAGGGGTGACCTGTAGATTATGCTTCGAGCTATGAACCCTAGCTGGCCTTATTTAAAGACCTGTGGGCTGTACTACAAAGCGGGTTTTACATACCCAGAGTTAACTCAATCGAGCCAGGTTAACTAAAACTCATTGTTGAAATCAGCCTTAAATGGCAGTGTGGTGTTTTGTGGTGAAAGGGCAGGACTTAACTCTTGTTTTAATTAGAAAGCCAGTAATTAAACCTGGTCAGAGCAGGGTAGATGTGCAGTGTGAATTACCCTTTAAATTTACCTCTTTAAATAGTGAACTACAGGACCACTTAGCTTGATCGGAGGACAGTATTTTAATACAGAGCAGTGTTCAGTTAAACGGGATTTGTTGTTCATACTTTTAGATGAACTTGCTTTGTATAATATAGCCTTATGGTGACCCTGCTTTGGAAGCTCTTTCCTCTAAAATTGTTCTGTGTCATTAAACCCTGCACTCCAGCAGCTCTGCCTTAAATCATTAGATATATCTTTACTACACCTTCTCTCACTGTATTTATTGCCCACCACTCTTTAAATACTGTTTTTGTGTGTCTGTGTGTTTTTGCAGCCATTCATTAACTGTAGAGTTTGCAGCAGACGGTCTGGTAATGATCTTACACATCCATCAAATGACTGTGTACCAAACAAGAAAGTGGATGAAGTAAGTGTAGAGAGTCTTAGCATTATGGAAATGTAACAGGTGTGTGAATTGTGTCTAAACATGTGGTTAAACTTTGATTGTGTTTGTACATGCAAAAATTTGATCAGAGTACTGTTTATTAATGACAATGTAACTTTTAATCTGAACAACAGTGGCAGCACCAAGGAAAAGCTTGGGGGGGGGGGCTCTAGCTCCTCCTCCAATGACCATAGTACCCCCACAGCACCCCCAAAATATTGGTTTCATTTTTTCTTTAACTATCTGTAAAATCTGTATATTGTGTAAGACATTTTTGCGGTTTTTACAGCATACTTGTAGTGTATTTTTTCTTCAAAGTACACATAGAGGCTCTGTGAGCTAGACGTTAGAATTTCATATTTTATCCTATTTTATCCATGCTGTAGCTTATCGTGCTGTGTGCTTCTATACACCATCTACATAAGCTGAAAAGCTAAAGCACCCGGTCTAAATAATCTCACTCCCCTATAGCACCTGTAGCATTAAGTCACTGGCGCTGCCACTGCTGAATAAACGACTCCAATCTGACTAAACCGCTTAACTTTTCCTCCCCATGTTACATTTCAGGACAAACGACGTAATATGTGTCCTTCTGATAAACCTCTTCTCAGACCTAAAACTGCCTTGGCTTCCAAGGACACTAAAGAAGCTGAAGGAGACCGTCTGGCTGTTTCTGATGGCTGATGGTCCTGCAATGTGGACCAGAGGAGGAAACTGGGAGGGAAAATGCTTTGCTTTATATCATGCCCACCCAAAGCCCCCAGTGAGTAAGCCATAGGCGCCGATAGCATGGAAAAACTCCCAAGAAGGAAGAAACCTTGGGAGGGACCAAACTCAAAGGGGGAGCCCATCCTCCTGGGGCCGGCAAAGTGTAGGTGCAGGATCACAAAAAAACTTGACGAGAGAAACGAGAGAATTCGACTGTCCCTCACAAAAACTGTAAAGTTTTAGTGGCTAAATTGCTTTTTCTATGCCTTTTCAAACAGGAGGAGATTTGTTTGGCTATACGTAGAAATTTTCTATACAATTTAGACAGCACAGAATCATTAACCTACTTTAATGCATTTATTAATACAACCACATATTTCACACATTTTGACATCAGTCATGCAGTGAAGATACAGTCTCTTTATTTCTTGACGCCAACCCTCCCCATTAATCCGGGCTTGGGACCGACACCTAGTTGAGCTGGCTTTCTCCCTTAAGTGGCTGGGTTAGGCTAAACTATGTACATATTTATGAAGACTACTATAAATTTATAAAGACCTCCCTAAATATGTAGTCTAACAAAACGCAGTTTAAAGAAGGTAGCCTACCTGGTAAACAAAGAAATTAAAAGGCCCACAGCATATAATCGGGCTATATCCAAGCAGTTTTTAAGAACGTAACCTACATGGCGAAATTGAATTACTTTCTGGACCAACAAACGCAACCAGACATGAACATTATGCACCTTCCTAGTCTTGATGTATGTCGTCATACAGATGAGGACGTTAAGGCAGCCTTTAGGTCCGACCCATCATGCACTGCAGTTTTTTGCAAATTCCTCAGATGGAAAACCATTAAATACCTCTTCTATTACCTTATATTACCTTATATTCATGTAATAAATATACAAATATCAATTAGTTGGAAATCAGCCAGACAGACGTAATTACTACAAATGGTTTCCACTGTATTTGTGACTCTGAGTGCCGCAGGCTTGGATGCAGTGCCGCACCATTTTGTAAGGCATGCACTGGCCAATCATGTAGCACTTCTCTCATAAATATTAATGAGACATCACCTACCACCCTGCAAAAAAGAAATTTGCCGCTCGTCCCCCTGCACATGAACCAACATGGCTGTGTCAACCAGCGGAGCTCCGGAGCCTCTGGAGAAACACGCGGCAAAAAAGGCTCGCATACGGTCTTCCAGAGTTTGGGAATACTTCAGTCATGACACCTTTTCTGCGCCTCTACTGTAGCTGGCGTTAATGACGCTGTTTCAGCCATTTTATATTTTCTGTTTACTTATTCTGTCATGTAAGACTGAGACAAATTATCGTTTACGACTATTCTTACACACTGTAGCCTGACTTGCTGACTTAAGTAAGCTTAACTATAAGCTACCTTTGCTAGTGTTTGTGAATAACATGTTTCTCTAGTTATGAAATTATTCCATGTTTTAGCATCTGTTTCAACATTAAAGTCAAATTGGTATATTGAAATATGTAAAAACTATTGAACTATTAGCTTAAGTCTAACATAGAAAATCCTACTGAATCTCTTAAGATTTTCCTTTTTTGTTAATGCACTAATGTTTAAGAAGTGTCTTAAATTGAATTTCAGATTTGTGTGTGGGTGGGAGTGGGTGAATTGTATTAAATTCATACATTCATTCTTTTGGCTCAGACATTACTGACCTAAAACAAATTGAGGCATTGGGTAAGTGCTTAAATTAGCTACTAAATGGCAAAAAATATTCTAAATATCACATTTTCCATTCTTCGGTATAATTTTAATGAATCACCTATGCTGCCAAACATTAACGCATAGATTGTCACAACACTCTATGTTTTAGTTCTTCTTTATGTGTATAGGACGGTGTGATGGTTCTGGTGGTGGGTGTGGCCGACGCTGCTCGCGATGTTTGGCTATGCTGCAGTCCCAGGGACCAAGTTGGAACACATTTCCACCTTCAAGCTTAGGTGGAAAAACGGCACCGAGACCCAGCAGCAGGACAACTTCTTGTCCAGACAACCAGCCCTGCTTCATCATTGAAGTAAGCCCTGTGAACAGGAGCGAGATGTACTTCTGCAGTGGATGTTATAGCGGAAAGAACATCCCCATCCTCACGTCTGCCGGAGTGCCCCCTCAAGTGGGTGTGTGACTTAACTCGATGGATGAATTGGACAGAATGTACTGTTACTAGAGGTCGACCGATATGGGTTTTTCAAGTCAAGGGTCAGGCGATGGCCGATATATGCTGCTGATTTTTTTTGGCCGATAATTGGACGTTTTCCCCTCTATTTGCATGGTAAAATATCACACTAATAATAACAAACGATACACAAAATTTCTCAATTTAGCATTTATTGAATACTCAACTTGGAAACAATAACACATTTATAAACAATAAAAATAGCAGCATCAGAATCTCTGTTAGTGCACAATATAGCAGCAAACTCCTCATGTTTGACGGAAGGAAATTTGTAAACAATACAAAAAGGAATAAGCATGTTATCTTTAGTTGTAATCCCACTTCCAGTCCCTGAGTCTTACTCACCACACTCATACTTCACAGCAAACAGACAGCAGTTAATTAACCAGAAGAGAAAAATGCAAAAACACAACAGAACTTGTAAATAATAACAAACTAATAGACAATAAAAATAGCAGCATCAGAATCTCTATTAGTGCCAAATATAGCAGCAAACTCCTCATGTCTGACGGAAGGAAAATTTGTAAATACACAAAGGAATGAGCACATCTTCAGTTTTAATCCCATTTCCAGTCCCTGAGTCTTCCTCATCCCACAAGCAGGCAAGGCATGTCACCCCGGTTGTGTGACACTTATTTTATATAATAAAATAAGTGCCCCCTGCGGCCCCAGAGCCCGAGCAGCCGTCTCCGCTGCCTGCAGCTACCGCGCCCACGTCCGAGGCGCTTTCCCTGCCTGCAGCTCCCGGGCAGGCGCCCCCTCTGCAGCCTGCAGCTCCAGTCCCTGGCCCCACTCCAGTCCCTTCTCCCCCTGTGACTCTGGTACCCTCACCCCGACGAGCCCGACCCCGGCCGCAGGTCCTTATGTCTGTGTCCCATAAGGGGAGAGGACACAGACGCACGGCTGGGGTCCCACCCGCCCAGCCCCCTGGCTCGCCCTCCCTCGCCGGCGCTAGGGCTTGGTCGGCACCTGCGGGTCCTGGCCCTCCGGGTCGGCTGTCGTCTGCGGGTCCCCCTCCGCGGCCTCGTCGCCCTGCCTCGGTCCCTCCTCCGGCGTCTTATCGGTTGCCTGCGGGCCCCCCGACGGCGGCTCCTCATTCGCCTGCTGGTCCTCCCGCTCTGGCGTGTCGGAGGACGTCGCCGTCTGCTGCGGCTCCCCCTCTCTCCTTGCCCTCGCCAGGGTCCCTTCCAGCTCCTTCGTCCCCTTCCCTGGTCTCCCCTCCGACTCCCTCCTTCGTCCCTGCGTCTGTCCCTCACCCCGTCTCCTCGGCCCCTCCGGCTCCGGCCTCCCGGCCGCCTGCAGCCCTTCCGGCTGCCTCCCGTCGCCCGCTGGGTCTCCCTCGGGCTCCTCTTGGTTCCCCCTCCTTCTCTCCCTGGCCTCCCGTCTTTGTCCCTCCTGCCTCTGCTCCCCCTCGCTTTGTTCCTCCTGTCTCTGTCCCTCCTCTCTTTGTCCCTCGTCCCTCTGGCTTCTGCTCCTCTTTCCCCGATGTTCCCTTCGTTCACTCCCGGTCCTTTTGTCCTGCCTGTTCCCTCCGTGTCCCCCTTTCTGATCTGTTTCTCTGCCTTTCCTGTCTTATGTCAAGTCTTGTCCTGGCTCCTTCCCCTGTGCCAGTTCTGTCTGTCCGTTCTGTTCCCTGTCCCTCATTAATGAGGTTTTATATAGATATACATATATGCCCGGCTTGTCCGCTCCTCGTGTGTGCCACGCCCCCTGATTACCCACGTGTGCTTCCCTGATCGTCTCCTGCTTTGCCCGATTACTTTGATTAGTCATGACCTATTTTAAGTCCTGGTCTTACCTGTTTGCCCTGTCCGTCATTGTAGTTTGTCAATGCCTGCGTTCCGTCCTGCTCTACCCGCTCCGTTTCCCCGATTAAAGACCCGTTTTCACAAACACAAAAAAAACTATATGTATACATATACATACACTGAACAATAATATAAACGCAACACTTTTGTTTTTGCTCCCATTTTTCATGAGATGGACTTAAAGATCTACAATTCATTCCAGATACACAATATTACCATTTCTCTCAAACATTTCTCACAAATCAGTCTAAATGTGTGATAGTGAGCACTTCTGCTTTGCTGAGATAATCCATCCCACCTCACAGGTGTGCCACATCAAGATGCTGATCTGACATCATGGGTAGTGCACAGGTGTACCTTATACTGCCCACAATAAAAGGCCACCCTGGAATGTGCAGTTTTGTCTCACAGCAAAATGCCACAGATGCCACAAGCATTGAGGGAGCGTGCAATTGGCATGCTGACAGCAGGAATGTCAACCAGATCTGTTGCTCGTGCATTGAATGTTCATTTCTCAACCATAAGCCGTCTCCAAAGGCGTTTCAGAGAATATGGCAGTACATCCAACCGGCCTCACAACCGCAGACCACGTGTAACCACACCAGCCCAGGACCTCCACATCCAGCAGGTTCACCTCCAAGATCGTCTGAGACCAGCCACTCAGACAGATGATGCACGGCCCCATGTTGCAAGGATCTGTACACAGTTCTTGGAAGCTGAAAATGTCCCAGTTCTTGCATGGCCAGCATACTCACCGGACATGTCACCCGTTGAGCATGTTTGGGATGTGCTTGACCGGCGTATACGACAGCGTGTACCAGTTCCCACTAATATCCAACAACTTCGCACAGCCATTGAAGAGGAGTGGACCAACATTCCACAGGCCACAATTGACAATCTGATAAACTCTATGCGAAGAAGATGTGTTGCATTGTATGAGGCAAATGGTGGTCACACCAGATACTGACCGGTTCTGAGTCCCCAGACCCCCAATAAAGCAAAAAACTGCACATTCCAGGGTGGCCTTTTATTGTGGGCAGTATAAGGTACACCTGTGCACTACCCATGATGTCAGATCAGCATCTTGATGTGGCACACCTGTGAGGTGGGATGGATTATCTCAGCAAAGCAGAAGTGCTCACTATCACACATTTAGACTGATTTGTGAGAAATGTTTGAGAGAAATGGTAATATTGTGTATCTGGAATGAATTGTAGGTCTTTAAGTCCATCTCATGAAAAATGGGAGCAGAAACAAGAGTGTTGCGTTTATATTTTTGTTCAGTATATATATTTATGGGTGTATCGAGACTAGATGGTCAGTATGGATAACTAAGGTGCACTAAAACTGGGTGAGCAGGCAAGGCATGTCACCCAGGTTGTGTGACAATTATTTTATATAAATGTATATATGTATATATATATTCCATCCACCATCCCTCCTTTACGGAGAACTGCGTTATTTTTATTGTCCATTACGAAAAAAATAAAAAAACTATATATATATATATATATATATACATATATATTTATGGGTGTATCGAGACTAGATGGTCATTATGGATAACTAAGGTGCACTAAAACTGGGTGAGCAGGCAAGGCATGTCACCCAGGTTGTGTGACAATTATTTTATATAAATGTATATATATATATATATATTCCATCCACCATCCCTCCTTTACGGAGAACTGCGTTATTTTTCTTTTCTATTGCTAATAAAAAAACTATATATATGTACATATATATATATATATATAAATATATATATATATATATATATATATATATGGGTGTATCGAGACTAGATGGTCAGTATGGATAACTAAGGTGCACTAAAATTGGGTGAGCAGGCAAGGCATGTCACCCAGGTTGTGTGACAATTATTTTATATATATGCATATACATATTCCATCCACCATCCCTCCTTTATGGAGAACTGCGTTATTTTTATTGTCTATTGCAAAAAAAAAACAGAAAAACTATATATATATATATATATATATATATATATATATATATATATATATACATATATATTCATGGGTGTATCGAGACTAGATGGTCATTCTGGATAACTAAAGTGCACTAAAATTGGGTGAGCAGGCAAGGCATGTCACCCAGGTTGTGTGACAATTATTTTATATAAATGTATATATATATATATATATATATATATATATATATATATATATATTCCATCCACCATCCCTCCTTTACGGAGAACTGCGTTATTTTTCTTTTTTATTGCTAATAAAAAAACTATATATATATACATATATATTTATGGGTGTATCGAGACTAGATGGTCATTATGAATAACTAAGGTGCACTAAAATTGGGTGAGCAGGCAAGGCATGTCACCCCGGTTGTGTGACAATTATTTTATATATATATTCCATCCACCATCCCTCCTTTACGGAGGACTGCTTTATTTTTAATATCCATTGTGCGAAAAAAAAACACAAGAAAAAGAAAAAATATCTATATATATACATATATATATATATATATATATATATATATGGGTGTGTCGAGACTAGATGGTCAGTATGGATAACTAAAGTGCACTAAAATTGGGTGAGCAGGCAAGGCATGTCACCCAGGTTGTGTGACAATTATTTTATATAAATGTATATATATATATATATATATATATATATATACATATATATATATATATAATATATATATATATTCCATCCACCATCCCTCCTTTACGGAGAACTGTGTTATTTTTCTTTTCTATTGCTAATAAAAAAACTATATATATGTACATATATATATATATATATATGGGTGTATCGAGACTAGTTGGTCATTATGGATAACTAAGTTGCACTAAAATTGGGTGAGCAGGCAAGGCATGTCACCCAGGTTGTGTGACAATTATTTTATATATATGTATATATATATTCCATCCACCATCCCTCCTTTATGGAGAACTGCGCTATTTTTATTGTCTATTGCAAAAAAAAAAAAAAAAAAAAAACAATACATATATATACATATATATTTATGGGTGTATCGAGACTAGATGGTCATTATGAATAACTAAGGTGCACTAAAATTGGGTGAGCAGGCAAGGCATGTCACCCCGGTTGTGTGACAATTATTTTATATATATATTCCATCCACCATCCCTCCTTTACGGAGAACTGCGTTATTTTTATTGTCCATTGCGAAAAAAAAAAAACTATATATATACATATATATTTATGGGTGTATCGAGACTAGTTGGTCATTATGGATAACTAAGTTGCACTAAAATTGGGTGAGCAGGCAAGGCATGTCACCCAGGTTGTGTGACAATTATTTTATATATATGTATGTATATATTCCATCCACCATCCCTCCTTTACGGAGAACTGCGTTATTTTTCTTTTCTATTGCTAATAAAAAAACTATATATATGTACATATATATATATATATTTATGGGTGTATCGAGACTAGTTGGTCATTATGGATAACTAAGGTGCACTAAAATTGGGTGAGCAGGCAAGGCATGTCACCCCAGTTGTGTGACAATTATTTTATATAAATGTATATATATATTCCCTCCACCACCCCTCCTTTACGGAGGACTGCTTTATTTTTAATATCCATTGCGAAAAAAAAACACAAGAAAAAGAAAAAATATCTATATATATACATATATATATATATATATATATATATATATATATATATATATGGGTGTGTCGAGACTAGATGGTCAGTATGGATAACTGAGGTGCACTAAAATTGGGTGAGCAGGCAAGGCATGTCACCCAGGTTGTGTGACAATTATTTTATATATATGCATATACATATTCCATCCACCATCCCTCCTTTACGGAGAACTGCGTTATTTTTATTGTCTATTGCAAAAAAAAAACAGAAAAACTATATATATATATATATATATATATATATATATATACATATATATTCATGGGTGTATCGAGACTAGATGGTCATTCTGGATAACTAAAGTGCACTAAAATTGGGTGAGCAGGCAAGGCATGTCACCCAGGTTGTGTGACAATTATTTTATATAAATGTATATATATATATATATATATATATATATATATATATATTCCATCCACCATCCCTCCTTTACGGAGAACTGCGTTATTTTTCTTTTTTATTGCTAATAAAAAAACTATATATATATACATATATATTTATGGGTGTATCGAGACTAGATGGTCATTATGAATAACTAAGGTGCACTAAAATTGGGTGAGCAGGCAAGGCATGTCACCCCGGTTGTGTGACAATTATTTTATATATATATTCCATCCACCATCCCTCCTTTACGGAGGACTGCTTTATTTTTAATATCCATTGCGAAAAAAAAACACAAGAAAAAGAAAAAATATCTATATATATACATATATATATATATATATATATATATATATATGGGTGTGTCGAGACTAGATGGTCAGTATGGATAACTAAAGTGCACTAAAATTGGGTGAGCAGGCAAGGCATGTCACCCAGGTTGTGTGACAATTATTTTATATAAATGTATATATATATATATATATATATATATATATATATATATATATATATATATATATATATTCCATCCACCATCCCTCCTTTACGGAGAACTGTGTTATTTTTCTTTTCTATTGCTAATAAAAAAACTATATATATGTACATATATATATATATATATATGGGTGTATCGAGACTAGTTGGTCATTATGGATAACTAAGTTGCACTAAAATTGGGTGAGCAGGCAAGGCATGTCACCCAGGTTGTGTGACAATTATTTTATATATATGTATATATATATTCCATCCACCATCCCTCCTTTATGGAGAACTGCGCTATTTTTATTGTCTATTGCAAAAAAAAAAAAAAAAAAAAAAACAATACATATATATACATATATATTTATGGGTGTATCGAGACTAGATGGTCATTATGAATAACTAAGGTGCACTAAAATTGGGTGAGCAGGCAAGGCATGTCACCCCGGTTGTGTGACAATTATTTTATATATATATTCCATCCACCATCCCTCCTTTACGGAGAACTGCGTTATTTTTATTGTCCATTGCGAAAAAAAAAAAAACTATATATATACATATATATTTATGGGTGTATCGAGACTAGTTGGTCATTATGGATAACTAAGTTGCACTAAAATTGGGTGAGCAGGCAAGGCATGTCACCCAGGTTGTGTGACAATTATTTTATATATATGTATGTATATATTCCATCCACCATCCCTCCTTTACGGAGAACTGCGTTATTTTTCTTTTCTATTGCTAATAAAAAAACTATATATATGTACATATATATATATATATTTATGGGTGTATCGAGACTAGTTGGTCATTATGGATAACTAAGGTGCACTAAAATTGGGTGAGCAGGCAAGGCATGTCACCCCAGTTGTGTGACAATTATTTTATATAAATGTATATATATATTCCCTCCACCACCCCTCCTTTACGGAGGACTGCTTTATTTTTAATATCCATTGCGAAAAAAAAACACAAGAAAAAGAAAAAATATCTATATATATACATATATATATATATATATATATATATATATATATATATATGGGTGTGTCGAGACTAGATGGTCAGTATGGATAACTGAGGTGCACTAAAATTGGGTGAGCAGGCAAGGCATGTCACCCAGGTTGTGTGACAATTATTTTATATATATGCATATACATATTCCATCCACCATCCCTCCTTTACGGAGAACTGCGTTATTTTTATTGTCTATTGCAAAAAAAAAACAGAAAAACTATATATATATATATATATATATATATATATATATACATATATATTCATGGGTGTATCGAGACTAGATGGTCATTATGGATAACTAAAGTGCACTAAAATTGGGTGAGCAGGCAAGGCATGTCACCCAGGTTGTGTGACAATTATTTTATATAAATGTATATATATATATATATATTCCATCCACCATCCCTCCTTTACGGAGAACTGCGTTATTTTTCTTTTCTATTGCTAATAAAAAAACTATATATATATACATATATATTTATGGGTGTATCGAGACTAGATGGTCATTATGAATAACTAAGGTGCACTAAAATTGGGTGAGCAGGCAAGGCATGTCACCCCGGTTGTGTGACAATTATTTTATATATATATTCCATCCACCATCCCTCCTTTACGGAGGACTGCTTTATTTTTAATATCCATTGCGAAAAAAAAACACAAGAAAAAGAAAAAATATCTATATATATACATATATATATATATATATATATATATATATATATATATATATATATATATGGGTGTGTCGAGACTAGATGGTCAGTATGGATAACTAAAGTGCACTAAAATTGGGTGAGCAGGCAAGGCATGTCACCCAGGTTGTGTGACAATTATTTTATATAAATGTATATATATATATATATATATATATATATATATATATATTCCATCCACCATCCCTCCTTTACGGAGAACTGCGTTATTTTTCTTTTCTATTGCTAATAAAAAAACTATATATATGTACATATATATATATATATATGGGTGTATCGAGACTAGTTGGTCATTATGGATAACTAAGTTGCACTAAAATTGGGTGAGCAGGCAAGGCATGTCACCCAGGTTGTGTGACAATTATTTTATATATATATGTATATATATATTCCCTCCACCACCCCTCCTTTACGGAGGACTGCTTTATTTTTAATATCCATTGCGAAAAAAAAACACAAGAAAAAGAAAAAATATCTATATATATACATATATATATATATATATATATATATATATATATATATGGGTGTGTCGAGACTAAGTATGGATAACTAAGGTGCACTAAAATTGGGTGAGCAGGCAAGGCATGTCACCCAGGTTGTGTGACAATTATTTTATATAAATGTATATATATATATATATATTCCATCCACCATCCCTCCTTTACGGAGAACTGCGTTATTTTTCTTTTCTATTGCTAATAAAAAAAATATATATATATGTACATATATATATATATATGGGTGTATCGAGACTAGTTGGTCATTATGGATAACTAAGTTGCACTAAAATTGGGTGAGCAGGCAAGGCATGTCACCCAAGTTGTGTGACAATTATTTTATATATATGTATATATATATTCCATCCACCATCCCTCCTTTATGGAGAACTGCGTTATTTTTATTGTCTATTGCAAAAAAAAAAACAAAAAAAACTATATATATATACATATATATTTATGGGTGTATCGAGACTAGATGGTCATTATGAATAACTAAGGTGCACTAAAACTGGGTGAGCAGGCAAGGCATGTCACCCAGGTTGTGTGACAATTATTTTATATATATGTATATATATATTCCATCCACCATCCCTCCTTTACGGAGAACTGCGTTATTTTTATTGTCTATTGCAAAAAAAAAAACAAAAAAAACTATATATATATATACATATATATATATGGGTGTATCGAGACTAGAAGGTCATTATGCATAACTAAAGTGCACTAAAATTGGGTGAGCAGGAAAGGCATGTCACCCCAGTTGTGTGACAATTATTTTATATATATGTATATATATATATATATTCCCTCCACCACCCCTCCTCTACGGAGGACTGCTTTATTTTTATTTCCATTGCAAAAATAAAAAATTTTAAAACACAAAAAAAAAAAAAAACGAAAATAATAATAATAAAAATAATTTTGAATGTGTATTCAAATAAGTTTGAATGTGTGTGAACTATATATAAATATATATATACACATGCATATACAGAAATATATACACACACACACATATATATATATATATACACACACACACACAGACACACACTCACATAAACACATACACACACTGTGTACAGTCTTATGCAAAGGTTTGGCACCCCTTGACAAATAACATCTTTTCAATTACAAAAGCAACAATATCAGTTAATACAGTCTCTTTAGGAACTGGGGGAAAAATACACAATATTTTCAGCAAACATTGATGAATAGTTACTTTTTATGCCATAAATTGAACAAAATTACAAAATAAAAACATTATTATGGCACTCTGCAAAAGTTTGGGCACCCTACGTAATCAGTACTTAGTAACACCTCCTCTGCCAGATATCACAGCTTACAAGCGCTTCTTATAGCCAGCTGAAAGGCTTTCAGTTCTTGTACTTGGGATTTTCTCACATTCTTCCTTGCAAAAGGCTTCTAGTTCTGTAATATTCTAATATATCAAGGGCTGTATTGTCAAATAGGAGATCGGCAGCATTCTCCCACCTGAGAAAACTGTACTACAATGCCCTTGATAGTGTGTAGAAACACACTCGTCAGCTCTAGTCCTCCTGTAACAACGCAAAAGGACTGGCAACCCTCAGGTATTTATGCGTGCGATTGTATGATAAATTCACCCTGACAGTCTCACACTTCTCTTGGTACCAACAGGTCTCATGGAATATATAAAAGGCAACTGCAACAATTATACTCGGCACTAAACATCGAGGCACGGAAATGCAGCAGAGCTTGTGTATTTCTCAGGATGCATTCTAGTAAAATGCCCGGAAAATGAGCTAAAGACATATTTCAAGGGGCACTATATAAAACCGATGGAAATTTTACTGATTAAATAAAAGGAAAAGCATCGTTTGAAAAATCACAAATGTTTCTAAGATTCAATGCATCGCTTTTTGACCACATCATAGCGATGAACACATCATTGTTCCTGACAATGTCCTAATACAGAAATAAAACTTTATGTTGGTAAACTCAAAAAGCCTTCAGCTGTCACACTGGCTAACGATCTCAAACGATTATAAAGCAGCATTTTGAAAAGCGCTGTTTTAAAATAACAGATACAACACTTACCTTGTCTTCTGGCCAAATGCTTTTCACGGCTTGGCACTCCAACGGTGCTGAAACGAAATTTGTATTTCCTCCTACCTCGTTGGCCCTTCAGTTCTTCTTTTCTCCCTTTGGATGTTTTTTTCCTTCTTCTTTGGATATTGTTTTTTATTTTTGTTTGTTTTTTTTTACTTTGCATGTTTTTCCTTCTTCGGATATTATTTTTTTGGCTTATTTTTTTAGACGATGTTTTTTTCGTCTTCTTTAAAAATTGATTTTTTTCGTCTTCTTTAAATATTGTTTTTTTTTTCATCCTTTTGATGTTGTTTTACGGAACAAGAGCCGTACAGTGCTACTCTATCAGGAGGTAGCGCCAACTGAACGCCTTGAAGCAGTACCCAGCTCTTTTATAGGGAGCGTCAACCCGAAGTCAAGTTCTAGAACGTTGCACTCACTTTTCATTGGTTTCCCAGCTATGCTGTCAGAATAATGTTTGCTGATTGGTCGAAAATTTTAAAACGTACCCGAGTACTGTAAAAAAAACTCAAGATCTTGCTACCCTACGGAGCACCCATAAGGTGATTTTTTTTATACGTTATATGCAGCTATTTGTAGCAGGCCGTAATTAGACTAATCCACCCTTTGTCAATAAAGCCAACAAGAGAACAGGTTGCCCAAAGTTTGCTCAGGTACACGCCACAGCACAACCTTAAAAACACATCCAGCACAAATCACACTAGTGAATGACACAGCAAATCACAGCAATAAAAAAGACCCCTATGGGCAATCCAGCACCCAGACTACAGGTGCCAAAAGGCCCAGCCTGCCTAATAATGAACCCAAAATATACATACAACAAAGAAAAAGACACAAACAAAAAAGAAAATAAAACTAGCCAGCTGCTCCCACTAAACCCCGCTCCCGAGGCCACTAAGCCGGCTGGCTTGATAATACACGATACAACCTCAGATAAAACATATTAAAGCAACACCAGGGAGGTTTACAACCTGATCCTTAAAATTATCGACCCGTAATTCCACCTTGAAAACCCCTAAAGAACAGTAGTTTACCCCATGACTCACTGCCCCATTCAAACAAAAAAAAAACAGGTTTTTGGGGTAACCTTTAGGTCAGCTCTTCAAAACCAGGTATGAGGACTCTTCAGCTAATCAGTCCTCTAATTAGAAATCTAATTAGGGAGTTGCAGCGAAAACCTGCATACACACCGGCCCTTTGCGGATAAGATTGTTCACCCCTGAAACAAGCAAACAGAAAGGCTGCTACACTGCAAATTCAATATGCCCGCCGATGCTCCACCAAATCTATCAGGACCCTGCCTGTCTTTCCCGTGCCTGCTCCTTTGCCAATATGCCCTACCATCGGAACATGCACAGCCATCTCGCCCCGGCTATGCCTCCAGTCCGAACTGCAGTTCCTATACCTGCCTATAATTGCCTGGCTACAATCCATCCCCCAAAATGAAATTGATGACCCAACGATCACAGCTAAGAATTCTATCCCCAAACCACTGGTCTTCCTCCCCAACCGAACGATCATTCACTGACCGTGGTAACTTATAAGGGTTGGTATGATGACCAGTGGTGGACCTCACCGAACGTTTAACTGGTCTCTACACCTCGGGGGGGACATAACCTCCTCCATTATACGAGGCCTACTTGTGGATGCTCTATTGCGACCCCTCCCACCAGCCCTGTCCCCGTAAAATCACAGAGTCCTCATCCGATTCCATTTCTGTTGCCCCTGTGGGCAACCCAGACTCAGGAGACATTACCAGAACATCTTCCCCTGACATAACAACCCCCTGTGGTACTGGACGCAACTCTGTTCGGTGAACTTGACGGACAACCCCGTCCCCCTCCATTGGAGTTGCAGAGTAAACTGCACCCTGATCTTGGGGACACCGAACTACCATATACAAACAGGCATCCCAATGATCCTGTATTTTACCTCGAACATGGTTCCGCAAACACACCAGCTGACCTTCATCAAACCCCTAATCATTAACCAACTCATTGTGTTTCCGATTTCGTGGTGTGGCTTGTTCCTCCAACTAAGCCTTCACATACTCTTGAAGCACCTGCAAACTTTCCTGATGGTTTTGTACCCATTCCTCCAAAGGTCCACCATACTGACTGATCCCGGCAGGAGCCTGAAGATAGTGTATCGGTAATCGAGGCTCACAGCCAGACCTTAAATAAAAAGGCATCATCCAGTCATTTGGTGGGGTGTAGTATTGTAAGCTTCTCTGCTGGAGGAAGTGTGTGAAGCAAATTGTGCAAAAAAAATATTAAAGCAACACCAGGGAGGTTTACATCTAGATCCTTAAAATGATCGACCTGCAATTCCACCTTGAAAATCCAATTACCATATAAAGGATACAAGATGTAAAGATGACAAATGACATGGCACACATTTGTTGTTTAGACTGTTGTGTCAGGTTAATTGAAAGCTGAAGGATCTTAGTGTTTACTAGTCTAAGTAACAGAATGTCTAAACACTGTGCTTGCCTTTATGGGTTTTTAAGCAGAACATATAGGTATAGAAACATATTAACATTACGTTTCACGATTCACTGACTGGAGAATAGGAGAATATACACATCAATATTACTACTTAAGTTAACTAACCCTAATCCCAACCCCTATTGGCACGGAGCCCGCCAGGGTTCAGGTGAGATATAAATCTGTAATCTGTATCAATGGTTTTGCTATCCATACCCACCCTATTAATGTTAGCTTCCCAGGGTTTCTTGTTAGACAAGCTCTGTGTCTCTCTATACCCCCATTTACTGCACGACTGATTGTCCATTTATAAAGAATCAAATAGGGTGAAGATGGTTTTAGTTTACAATTACTCTGGAAGGTGACCAGATTAAAAAAAACTAAATACCATGCCTACGTGTATGTAATCTCCATCACAGTCCCCATTTTCCCCATAATCCTCGTTTTGATAGTGCCAATTTGTGTAATGTGAGTTTTTTTTTTTTTTTAAAAACTGTTATAGAAGAACATACTGGATGCCACATGTGTACAATTACCCCTTTCTAATTAGTGGGGTCCGTTGTGTCAGCTACAGCCTTTACTAACATACACATAAGTATACAGTCTTACAGCACTTTTGTTTTCCTTTTGTATTTAATGGTTTTCCATTTAGGGGGCAGCATGGTGGTGCAGTGGTTAGCACTGTTGCCTCACACCTCTAGGGCCCGGGTTCGAGTCTCCACCTGGGTCACATGTGTGTGGAGTTTGCATGTTCTACCCATGTCATCGTGGGGTTTCCTCCGGGTACTCTGGTTTCCCCCACAGTCCAAAA
This sequence comes from Brienomyrus brachyistius, assembly GCF_023856365.1. Classification (NCBI taxonomy): domain Eukaryota; kingdom Metazoa; phylum Chordata; class Actinopteri; order Osteoglossiformes; family Mormyridae; genus Brienomyrus; species Brienomyrus brachyistius. The sequence continues at coordinate 228,939 of NW_026042437.1, read as the reverse complement.
ACATGCTGAGGCTAATTGGAGTTGCTAAATTGCCCATAGGAGTGTATGCGTGAGTGAATAGTGTGTGAGTGTGCCCTGCGATGGGCTGGCCCGCCATCCTGAGTTGTTCCCTGTCTCGTGCCCATTGCTTCCGGGATAGGCTCCAGACCCCCCGCGATCCAGTAGGATAAGCGGTTTGGAAAATGGATGGATGGATGGATGGACAGTTTTCCATTTGAGGAATTAGCAAAAAACTGCAGTGCATGATGGGTAGGATCTAAAGGCTGCCTAACGCCCTTAATTTGTTTGCAATTTCGCCAGGTAGGCTACCTTCTTTAAACTGCGTTTTGCTAGACTACACATTTCGAGATGTTTTATTGTAGTCTTGGTAAATATATATATATAGTTTAGCCTAACCCAGCCACTTAAGGGAGCAAGCCAGCTCAGGTAGGTGCCAGTCCCAAGCCCGGATTAATGGAGAGGGTTGGCGTCAAGAAATAAAGAGAAATAAAGACAACTAACACTCCTAGTTTGCGAGATCTGACTGCAATGGCAGCACTGCTACAAGGGTGTGGATAAATCTATACAAATATCACCTGCATGCACATTACTTCTTTTACAATAACCAACTCCTGATCCATACTGTTAGTCGTGAAAAAAAAAACTATCGTGTACATAGAGGCCCTGTGTAAAAAGATAACTGCCAAGGAAAAGATCAAAAACATTTATTTCAAGGATACAAAGTTTTTATGGTCATGTACAGTGTACAGTGCAATTCTTATTTGATTAACTTGAATGTCTCCACAGACTAGACGATTAAACAAATAAAGCAGCGCAACATTACAATAACTAATAACAAATAAACAAAGCTCACGAGTACTATTACAGTATTTATATCATTTATTTAAACTTAATTTTACCAGGTAAATTAACTACAAAGCAGTTACCACTGCTTTACCTGCTTCTCGGGAGAAATAGCAGATATACGTCATGTATGTGACTAAATTCTTAAGCCAATAAGGGCAAAGTTGTGTCGTAATGGAGGCGGATCCAGTTTGTGCAGCCGGTTAAAGACACTACGGGCATGTAAATGGAGAACGAAATTATAGTTATACCGAATCTCCTACACACAATACCAAGGTTACCAACTTTGGTCAGCTGACCGGAGTGAGACGTTCAATTCCCGTAAGATTTCTTTGCGCCAGCCTGAGAGTCTGAAAACACGTCACACCAGATGCATGAGAGATGGAAACCTGGGATATTCAGTCGAATCAGATCAAATATGATGCTAAGTTAGTACTAAGTTAAAATATGTTCCGGACTTGTAACATGCACCCATGATTTGGAACAGTCAGCAGGCTGTCTCTGGCCACGCCCCCTACACTCGGTCCGGCCCCTGGCTTTTCCTGAATTCTGATTCCTTTAGATAAACATTGACTTCATTGATATTGTTATTGATTTATCGACAGACCATCATACTTTTTAGACGTTATAATAACAACACTCTATTGATCCCCAAAGAGAGAAATTCTCTCCTTGCCTGCCCCCTCTTACTGTCCATGATACACAAGCACATATGTAGAAAAACGTCAGCTTGGAAGCCAAGGCTGGACTTAACCTACTCTATTCTGGTATTCTGTTCTCCCAAGTAAGGCATCCCAAGTTCGAATCCAACTTCCGACAAAAGTTCTTCAATCGCTACAGCACAATTTGAGCCACTGATCGGCTTTAATTGCTTTGTTTTATTTTTGCGTTTCAGGCAAAACTACATAACACTTAAAGACACTTCGGGCATGCAAATGGAGAACGAAATTATAGTTATACCGAATCTCCTACACACAATACCAAGGTTACCAACTTTGGTCAGCTGGCCGGAGTGAGACGTTTCTCAGGCGCCAGCCTGAGAGTCTGAAAACACGTCACACCAGATGCATGAGAGATGGAAACCTGGGATATTCAGTCGAATCAGATCAAATATGATGCTAAGTTAGTACTAAGTTAAAATATGTTCCGCACTTGTAACATGCAGCCATGATTTGGAACAGCAGCATACCTGTCAAGGTTTGGATTTGAAAATAAAGGAAATTTTCCGGCACCCGCCGTGAGCCATCCCACCACCGCAACCAGGCTCCAGTATCCCTTACATTTTAAGACAGGAAATATAAAATAATATAAATTATATAAAATATAATATAAATATAAATATAAATATATAAAATATATAAAATATATTTTTGGCCACAACCGGGATTCGAACCCCGGTCTCCCGTGTGAAAGGCGGCGATCTTACCACTACACTATCCAGCAACTATATAATATAAGGGAGATTTACGGGAAAATACTAATACGGGAGGACGGCGGGAAAGAGAAGTAAAATACGGTAGTTTCCCGGCCAAAACGGGAGACTTGACAGCCTGAGATGGTCAGCAGGCTGTCTCTGGCCACGCCCCCTACACCCTGGCTTTTCCAGCGTGTTCGCGAAAACGACTTCATTATTTATCGACAGACCATCATACTTTTTAGACGTTATAATAACAACACTCTATTGATCCCCCTCTTACTGTCCATGATACACAATGACGAGACACATGTTCACTAATGACGAGAACTATTCTATTTTTCATGCCGGGGGTCCTTCAAATCTTACATTTACAAATCTTGTTCTTGTTCTCTGCTTTCTCCTTTCTCGTTCCCGTAGATATATATTATTATACGGAGATTTACGGAGTCTTCAAAGACGGTCCGGCTCCAGCTCAAGGATCACTGTTGCTGTGGTGTAGATCAGCTGATCTGTAGTAGTCTTCTACGTACATCTTCTAGTAGACCTTCTGAGGGTACTTCACGCATTCTTGGTCGGAGGGTCCAGGTTTCCAGCTTAGCTTATTTCTTATTTCTCAGGTCAGCTGCTCTTGTATTCAGCCTACTAATATATATGGGGCTTGGTACCCAATCTCGGAATGTGGGGATGATGATATATATATTATATAAAATATAAATATAAATATAAATATATAAAATATATAAAATATATAAAATATATAAAATATATTTTTGGCCACAACCGGTCAACCGGATTCGAACCCCGGTCTCCCGTGTGAAAGGCGGCGATCTTACCACTACACTATCCAGCAACTATATAATATAAGGGAGATTTACGGGAAAATACTAATACGGGAGGACGGCGGGAAAGAGAAGTAAAATACGGTAGTTTCCCGGCCAAAACGGGAGACTTGACAGCCTGAGTCTCTGGCCACGCCCCCTACAAACGACTTCATTATTTATCTGATTGATTTATCGACAGACCATCATACTTTTTAGACGTTATAATTGATCCCCCTCTTACTGTCCATGATACACAATGATAACAGTTCACTAATGACGAGAACTATTCTATTTTTCATGCCGGGTCCTTCAAATCTTACATTTACAAATCTTGTTCTTGTTCTCTGCTTTCTCGTTCCCGTAGATATATATTATTATTTTTGGTCGGAGGTTTCCAGCTTAGCTTATTTCTTATTTCTCAGGTCAGCTGCTCTTGTATTCAGCCTACTAATATATATGTACTTTAACACTACACTATCCAGCTAGAGATTCTTGGTCGGAGGGTCCAGGTTGCCAGCTTAGCTTATTTCTTATTTCTCAGGTCAGCTGCTCTTGTATTCAGCCTACTAATATATATGGGGCTTGGTACCCAATCTCGGAATGTGGGGATGATGATATCTCCCCCCTGACCTGTCGTCCTGGCTCCCCCTTGTTCTTGTTCTCTGCTTTCTCGTTCCCGTAGATATATATTATTATACGGAGATTTACGGAGTCTTCAAAGACGGTCCGGCTCCAGCTCAAGGATCACTGTTGCTGTGGTGTAGATCAGCTGATCTGTTTCCAGCTTAGCTTATTTCTTATTTCTCAGGTCAGCTGCTCTTGTATTCAGCCATATATGGGGCTTGGTACCCAATCTCGGAATGTGGGGATGATGATATATATATTATATAAAATATAATATAAATATAAATATATAAAATATATAAAATATATAAAATATATTTTTGGCCACAACCGGGATTCGAACCCCGGTCTCCCGTGTGAAAGGCGGCGATCTTACCACTACACTATCCAGCAACTATATAATATAAGGGAGATTTACGGGAAAATACTAATACGGGAGGACGGCGGGAAAGAGAAGTAAAATACGGTAGTTTTTTAGACGTTATAATTGATCCCCCTCTTACTGTCCATGATACACAATGATAACAGTTCACTAATGACGAGAACTATTCTATTTTTCATGCCGGGTCCTTCAAATCTTACATTTACAAATCTTGTTCTTGTTCTCTGCTTTCTCGTTCCCGTAGATATATATTATTATTTTTGGTCGGAGGTTTATTTCTTATTTCTCAGGTCAGCTGCTCTATGTACTTTATATGTACTTTAACACTACACTATCCAGCTAGAGATTCTTGGTCGGAGGGTCCAGGTTGCCAGCTTAGCTTATTTCTTATTTCTCAGGTCAGCTGCTCTTGTATTCAGCCTACTAATATATATGGGGCTTGGTACCCAATCTCGGAATGTGGGGATGATGATATCTCCCCCCTGACCTGTCGTCCTGGCTCCCCCTTGTCGTAGCAATCGTGTTGTACCTCATCAATCTCTAGTTGTGATAGCAGTTGTTTCTGGCCACAACCGGGATTCGAACCCCGGTCTCCCGTGTGAAAGGCGGCGATCTTACCACTACACTATCCAGCAACTGTTTGGTTTCCCGGCCAAAACGGGAGACTTGACTCACTATCCAGCAACTATATAATATAAGGGAGATTTACGGGAAAATACTAATACGGGAGGACGGCGGGAAAGAGAAGTAAAATACGGTAGTTTCCCGGCCAAAACGGGAGACTTGACAGCCTGAGATGGCTGTCTCTGGCCACGCCCCCTACAGTCGGTCCGGCCCCTGGCTTTTCCAGCGTGTTCGCGAAAACGACTTCATTTATTTTCTTATTGATTTATCGACAGACCATCATACTTTTTAGACCTTTTTAGACGTTATAATAACAACACTCTATTGATCCCCAAAGAGAGAAATTCTCTCCTTGCCTGCCCCCTCTTACTGTCCATGATACACAAGCACATATGTAGAAAAACGTCAGCTTGGAAGCCAAGGCTGGACTTAACCTACTCTATTCTGGTATTCTGTTCTCCCAAGTAAGGCGTGGGTTCGAATCCAACTTCCGACAAAAGTTCTTCAATCGCTACAGCACAATTTGAGCCACTTACGGCTTTAATTGCTTTGTTTTATTTTTGCGTTTCAGGCAAAACTACATAACACTTAAAGACACTACGGGCATGTAAATGGAGAACGAAATTATAGTTATACCGAATCTCCTACACACAATACCAAGGTTACCAACTTTGGTCAGCTGGCCGGAGTGAGACGTTCAATTCCCGTAAGATTTCTTTGCGCCAGCCTGAGAGTCTGAAAACACGTCACACCAGATGCATGAGAGATGGAAACCTGGGATATTCAGTCGAATCAGATCAAATATGATGCTAAGTTAGTACTAAGTTAAAATATGTTCCGCACTTGTAACATGCACCCATGATTTGGAACAGCAGCATACCTGTCAAGGTTTGGATTTGAAAATAAAGGAAATTTTCCGGCACCCGCCGTGAGCCATCCCACCACCGCAACCAGGCTCCAGTATCAACAACAACAAACAAACAAATTTATTTTTATATAGCGCATTATCACAACATTACATTGTCTCAAAGCGCTTTACAGTATCCTCACCCAAAGCCCCCAGTGAGTAAGCCATAGGCGACAGTGGCAAGGAAAAACTCCCTAGAAGGAAGAAACCTTGAGAGGGACCAGACTCAAAGGGGAAGCCCATCCTCCAGGGGCCGGCAGGGATAGTCAAATAGAGAGAGGAGAGCAAGGAAGATAAGCCAATGCCGAAGCCGAGTCTTCTTCCAATTGCCAGGCAACCAGAGGTAAGGCAGCGGGTCATACATGGAAGATCAGAACGGCGAGCTGGATGCAGGGACGTCACTGGTGGTGGTCGGGTGTGCTGGATATCTTGATAGATTGAGGTCTCCAGGCATCACCCCCAGGAGGAGTAGGGGAAATAAAATGTACAATTAGGCATAGTAGAGGAGGCTATTGGCAGTGCTAAAAGCTAGGTGAGTACAATATGAAGTGCAATCTGCAAGCTCCGGCAGATATGGCTATGGCAGCATCAGTAGGAGGGAGAGGCAAGTGGGAATGCCGGCATGGGGAGTCCCTGAAATGTCAGCACTCCAGTTCCACAAGAGATTGCAAAGCTAGAGTGACAGCACTGACAATCCAGTTCATCCAAAGCCAATGGCACCGATCCCCACCCAGCTCTACACCTCACACTACAGGTCTGCCTGGGAGTGAAGAGTTAGCTAGGGCTAGAACTAGTGTCCCTATACGCTAAACTAAACAGGTGTGTTTTTAGTCTGGACTTGAGTTTTTAGTCTGGACAGAGCACGTTACTGACACACACATCTTCTTCGCAATGTTGCACACCTCTTTAAAATTTGCCTTTGTGATCTCCGATTGCCTCAATCGGACATCATTAGTGCCGACGTGGATAACTATCTGAGAGTATTTACGTTTACTTTTAGCCAGCACTTTTAAATTTGCCGAGATGTCGGTCGCTCTGGCACCCGGGAGACAATTTACAATGGTCGCTGGAGTCGCTACTCTCACGTTTCTTAGAATAGAATCACCAATTATTAGAGCACTTTCAACAGGCGTCTCAGTGGGAGTTTCACTGAGTGGGGAGAACCTGTTGGAAACGCGGATAGGCGAATGGTGCCGGTGTAAGTTTGGTTTGGATTTGCGACTATGCCGCCGGGTCGTCACCCACTCGCCTTGCTGCGAAGGCTCTGCTGCCGGAGCAGGGGGAGACTTACTGGCTATCGCGGACATATCCGGAGCCGCTAATACTGAGTCAATAAAACTTCTCACATGTATAAATACCGCTAATGACTGGAGAAGAATAGCTAAACATATTACACTCAGAACACGGAACAGTAGACATGGCGTTGTACTTACGTAAACTGAGGCTGTAAGGCTGGAAGCACCTTCTTAATTGAACGAAGATCGTGGGTCGGTACTTGCGTAGGTGATTAATCCGTCGGGGTCTGGGAAATTTTATTTATTTATTTTGGAGGATTATTAATCTTGCGAAGCTTTTTCCCAATGACTTAACTCGAATTATTATTTAGGTGATATCTATGGTTTCAAAGTTCGCGCGCTAGCAGTCAGTATCACTCTCGCAGGAAACAGGAAACAACGGAAATGACCACGTGTATCCCTTACATTTTAAGACAGGAAATATAAAATAATATAAATTATATAAAATATAATATAAATATAAATATATAAAATATATAAAATATAAAATAACCATTTGTCATTTATTTTCTATTAATTTTTCATGTTCACTCATGCGGCTCTGTCATTCACTAATGACTTGGATTTTTCATGCCGACTGACATCGTTCCTTCCCCGTGGGAGACAAATCTTACAGAACGCGTGACCCATCCTGCTCCTCTTCAGGAAAGTAAATTCGTCATCTTCGTCATCACCCCTTAAAACAATTACTGAAGCGAGACGGCGCACGCGTTACGGCGACAGATTTAAATTGTGAGTGCACTATATCTCGTCGCAAATGGTGCTTAACCACGGCGGGTCTCAAGCACAGGAGACTCCCAATTTCTAAATGACACACACTTGGCTCACAGCGCAAAGTTGTGTTAAACTTGCTTTGTCTAAAGCAGGCACACACATACGAGTATGATCCTGATAGGTAACTAAGCTATCGGTCTTATGTCCAAGCGCAACATAATTTAGGTTAGAACCTCATAACAAGTATTCCCGTTCGCTAATAGAGAGATCTCTCCCAGGATATATAGAAACGGAGACACTCGTCCGAATTGAACCTGGAAACAAAGCGCTACATCTGAGAATCTCGTCAGACATAGGGTTAAAGTTTACTGCAGTTTAATACGAAAGAACTACAATGAAATCACCGAAAATAAAACAAAATAATATAACTACTAATAATAGAAATAAAAATAACTATAATAAGCCCATATGATCCCGCTTAAATGCCTTCAGATTGCCATGAGTGCGACTTTTGCAACCAGTTGACAGTAGCGCTTCTTCACTGCACGTTCGGTCATAAAAAGTTTAAATTGTGTGCTCAGAATAAGTTTAAACCTTGTGCCTTGTGATTATTAACCAATTTTTATGCTGAATGGTCGGCTCAAACTCAATTGCGAAACACCGTGAGTCTGTTAATGTGTGACTTAAATGGAACTCATTAATAACCAGTATCACGTAATAACCTGGGTTAGAATAGAAGGCTTGTCCAACGAGCTGCGTCACCAGGTAATGTAAACGATCGGTAGCGAAGCTCCCCTCACGGCCAATGAGAGAGAGTCTCGCGATATTTCAGGCGAATTTGAGGTTTCAGAGCGTAGATCGCACAGGCAGGGATTCTTGTGAGCACTCAATGAACGGAGGCTGAAGTTGTGTAAAAGACATGCATTTATTCCTATAACTAACATAAGACAGACATTACACCTAACAAACAATAAACACGAAATAACGGAGTGGACACAAACAATGTAATCATGAAAATGCAATGACCAGATTTAAAATGAGTAACCTTAAAAGGGAAAATACTGTTCTGCAAAGCAAGCAATTTGTGGAAATACTGTCCTAAAGTAATATAGCAGGTGAATAGGAGTTTAGGTTGTTATAAATGAAAGGAAGTTTGTTTACTTGGTTGCAGAGTGGGGGGGGGGGGGTCTTGGCAGTTGGTTGCGGAGGCTGATGAGCTGATGGGTGATGGCACTCAGGGAGGCGCGGTGTTTGCAGCGGTTGTTGGAGTGGAGCCCCTCTGATTCCCTCTCCTGGTGAAGCTTGGGCTTGGTTGCAGTTCTCTGTCCAGCTGGGTCTTCACTGATAGGCTTCAGGAGGGCTTCTTGTGGGCTTCTCTTCTCTTGGGCTGATGTTCTCTGCCTCTCTTCGTGCTGATGGTCTTTTGTTTTCTCCTCCCTTCTGTTTCTCCTCTCCTGGCTTTGTTCTGAGGTGCCAGGTTTTATAGTGTAAAGTTCGTGAATAGGAGTGACCAGGAATTCGACTCCTGGACCAATGGCTGACCATCCATTTGGCGGGCTTTCGGAAGGGGGTCTGTATCAGTCCTTTTGAGATTTATGACCAGAGTGATTTCCCTTGTATTGATGATTTTCGTTAGGCTGGTGTAACTTTTGATATATTCACTTTCGTGGTAACCACTGACCAGATTTGGAAACTGGAGTGATTTTCCATCGGTTTGATACCAAACATGCCATAGCAGCCTAGCGGTTCACACCTCATACCATCTGTAATGATTAATTAATGATTACTTATATTATGTCGTTATGTTATATTACTCACACCTTATTTTATGCCTCACAATCTATATAATTGTAAATATACTGTGTAGCTGCTGGCGCGTTCCAAACTAAATCTCATTGTACTTACAATGTCAATAAAAACATCCATCCATCCATCTAGGCAGGCCAGTGTCGCCTCCATCCTTCCTGAAGTCAGTGATTCCTTTGTCTTTGTGCTGTTTAGTGCCAAATTGTTTGCTGAACTCCAACCTATCAGTTTCTGGACCTCATCTCTGTAAGCTGACTCATAAGAACCAAAGAGATTTACAAATGAGAGGAGGCCATTCGGCCCATCAAGCTCCTTTGAGGAGAACTTAGCTAATAGCTCAAAAATCTTATCTAGCTCTGATTTAAAAGAACCCAGGGTTTTAGCTTGTGTTACAATAACAGGAAGACTATTCCATACTCTAACTACACGCTGTGTACAGAAATGCTTCATCAAATTCGTTTTAAAATGTTCTCCAGCTAATTTCCACTTATGGCCACGAGTTCTGGTATTTAAACTAACATTGAAATAGCCATTTGGCTGAACAGCATCCAGACCTGTTAGAATCTTAAACACCTGGATTATGTCCCCCCTTAGTCTCCTTTGCTCGAGGCTAAACAGATTCAGCTCAGCTAACCTCTCCTCATTAGACATTCCTCTAAGACCAGGAATCATTCTCGTTGCCCTACGTTGCACCTTTTCCAAGGCAGCAATGTCCTTCTTAAGGTATGGTAACCAAACCCGCACACAATATTCTAGGTGGGGTCTTACCAAGGAATTATATTATCGTAGCATCACTTGCCTTGTCTTAAACTCCACACACCTAGAGATGCAATGTGCCTTCTCGCGTGGTGTTCCTGCAGAGGGAGTCTGTGAGTGCTGGAGATTGGGGGAGGGGGCAGTGTGGCTATGTCTGCTCTGTGTTCCTCCAGACGAGCAAAGAAGCTGTTTAGCTCCTTTGCTAAAAGGGCGTTGCTGTTAACAGTGACGGTGTTGTTGCCTTTGAAGTTTGTAATGTGTTGTATTCCCTGCCACACCCACTGTGGGTTGTTGTATGTGAAGTAGACCTCTATTTTCTGTTTCTCTGCCTGCCTGGCAACCTTGATGCCCCTATTCAGGTTAGCTCTGGCTGCACTCTGTGTTCTTGACTGCGCTGTCTTGTCCTGTAGTATTGTATTGTTGCTCTTGTGTTTATCTTGCACTTTCTCCCTCTGTTTGTGCTCCTTTCACTCTGTATAGTTCTATCTTGCCCGCACTTGTGTCATCTTGTGTTGTTTCTGTTTTTCTTCTTTGTGTTGCACCGTGGTCCAGGAGGAACAATGTTTCCTTTCACTGTGTACTGTGTATATTGCTGAAATAACAATAAACCCACTTGACCACCTGCCTCAATTCATCCTGAAGAGTTTTCCAATGTTGTTCAAAGGTCTGTTTGTTTCGAGTGAAGGACACGCCCCTGGACGTGCTGGATAAGGGGACCACAGATCAGTGTCCTCAGTCCTGCTTCTCCCTTCAAAGCTGAGAGGAAGATGACCCGCCTGCTGCTTCTGGTTTTGGCTTATGGAGCTCTGCTTATCTCCACAGAGGCCCAGCAAGATTACCACAGTCTCCCTGCACTCACAAGACGGCCATTAAACTCGCAGTCGAAAATGCTCATCAAGGAACCCGTCAGCACATGAATTTCTATAACATCCAGGGCCGTCCGAAGGTAACTGCTGAGAAAGTGTTTACAAAAGTGTGAAACTTTCATCATCTGCAAGCTGAACTAATGAGTATCACATTGATTTTGATGTTTTAATTTCAATGCATATGATGCTTAATGTCTCTTCACAATGAAAGTGATGGTTGTATATCTCAGCCCTGGTCAATTTTACCTTCTCACAGTTTCTCTCTGAATCTGCTGCAGTCAAGTCTGTGACAGTTTGCCATTTTTTGGGTGATTATTGTTTGTTATATTGCCTTTAAAACAGTTGTAGGCAATTTTGTATATAACGTGTTTATGTGATTTAGATCAGCAGTGAATACATTGACATTGAGATTCTCTTGAGAGCAACAAAATGTCCAAAGTCAACTGCAACAGACCATCGGGCTGACTGTATTTTCATGGACAAGAGGGTAAGTAAAGAGTCACTGTGACTGTGAGCATTGGACATATCAGTTAGCAAATTAATTTAGGTTCATGTTAACTTTTTTGATGCCCTGCGGGGGAAAGTTAGCCAACAATAAAGTAACAAATACATAGGTGGCCTCAAAGAGCCAGTTCCTTCACCTTATTCTCAAATTTTAGTAGGTTTACAGGCTTAAAGGCTGGATTACCAGGCAGAAGCAAATGCTAATCATCTGAGGGGTGACCTGTAGATTATGCTTCGAGCTATGAACCCTAGCTGGCCTTATTTAAAGACCTGTGGGCTGTACTACAAAGCGGGTTTTACATACCCAGAGTTAACTCAATCGAGCCAGGTTAACTAAAACTCATTGTTGAAATCAGCCTTAAATGGCAGTGTGGTGTTTTGTGGTGAAAGGGCAGGACTTAACTCTTGTTTTAATTAGAAAGCCAGTAATTAAACCTGGTCAGAGCAGGGTAGATGTGCAGTGTGAATTACCCTTTAAATTTACCTCTTTAAATAGTGAACTACAGGACCACTTAGCTTGATCGGAGGACAGTATTTTAATACAGAGCAGTGTTCAGTTAAACGGGATTTGTTGTTCATACTTTTAGATGAACTTGCTTTGTATAATATAGCCTTATGGTGACCCTGCTTTGGAAGCTCTTTCCTCTAAAATTGTTCTGTGTCATTAAACCCTGCACTCCAGCAGCTCTGCCTTAAATCATTAGATATATCTTTACTACACCTTCTCTCACTGTATTTATTGCCCACCACTCTTTAAATACTGTTTTTGTGTGTCTGTGTGTTTTTGCAGCCATTCATTAACTGTAGAGTTTGCAGCAGACGGTCTGGTAATGATCTTACACATCCATCAAATGACTGTGTACCAAACAAGAAAGTGGATGAAGTAAGTGTAGAGAGTCTTAGCATTATGGAAATGTAACAGGTGTGTGAATTGTGTCTAAACATGTGGTTAAACTTTGATTGTGTTTGTACATGCAAAAATTTGATCAGAGTACTGTTTATTAATGACAATGTTACTTTTAATCTGAACAACAGTGGCAGCACCAAGGAAAAGCTTGGGGGGGGGGGCTCTAGCTCCTCCTCCAATGACCATAGTACCCCCACAGCACCCCCAAAATATTGGTTTCATTTTTTCTTTAACTATCTGTAAAATCTGTATATTGTGTAAGACATTTTTGCGGTTTTTACAGCATACTTGTAGTGTATTTTTTCTTCAAAGTACACATAGAGGCTCTGTGAGCTAGACGTTAGAATTTTATATTTTATCCTATTTTATCCATGCTGTAGCTTATCGTGCTGTGTGCTTCTATACACCATCTACATAAGCTGAAAAGCTAAAGCACCCGGTCTAAATAATCTCACTCCCCTATAGCACCTGTAGCATTAAGTCACTGGCGCTGCCACTGCTGAATAAACGACTCCAATCTGACTAAACCGCTTAACTTTTCCTCCCCATGTTACATTTCAGGACAAACGACGTAATATGTGTCCTTCTGATAAACCTCTTCTCAGACCTAAAACTGCCTTGGCTTCCAAGGACACTAAAGAAGCTGAAGGAGACCGTCTGGCTGTTTCTGATGGCTGATGGTCCTGCAATGTGGACCAGAGGAGGAAACTGGGAGGGAAAATGCTTTGCTTTATATCATGCCCACCCAAAGCCCCCAGTGAGTAAGCCATAGGCGCCGATAGCATGGAAAAACTCCCAAGAAGGAAGAAACCTTGGGAGGGACCAAACTCAAAGGGGGAGCCCATCCTCCTGGGGCCGGCAAAGTGTAGGTGCAGGATCACAAAAAAACTTGACGAGAGAAACGAGAGAATTCGACTGTCCCTCACAAAAACTGTAAAGTTTTAGTGGCTAAATTGCTTTTTCTATGCCTTTTCAAACAGGAGGAGATTTGTTTGGCTATACGTAGAAATTTTCTATACAATTTAGACAGCACAGAATCATTAACCTACTTTAATGCATTTATTAATACAACCACATATTTCACACATTTTGACATCAGTCATGCAGTGAAGATACAGTCTCTTTATTTCTTGACGCCAACCCTCCCCATTAATCCGGGCTTGGGACCGACACCTAGTTGAGCTGGCTTTCTCCCTTAAGTGGCTGGGTTAGGCTAAACTATGTACATATTTATGAAGACTACTATAAATTTATAAAGACCTCCCTAAATATGTAGTCTAACAAAACGCAGTTTAAAGAAGGTAGCCTACCTGGTAAACAAAGAAATTAAAAGGCCCACAGCATATAATCGGGCTATATCCAAGCAGTTTTTAAGAACGTAACCTACATGGCGAAATTGAATTACTTTCTGGACCAACAAACGCAACCAGACATGAACATTATGCACCTTCCTAGTCTTGATGTATGTCGTCATACAGATGAGGACGTTAAGGCAGCCTTTAGGTCCGACCCATCATGCACTGCAGTTTTTTGCAAATTCCTCAGATGGAAAACCATTAAATACCTCTTCTATTACCTTATATTACCTTATATTCATGTAATAAATATACAAATATCAATTAGTTGGAAATCAGCCAGACAGACGTAATTACTACAAATGGTTTCCACTGTATTTGTGACTCTGAGTGCCGCAGGCTTGGATGCAGTGCCGCACCATTTTGTAAGGCATGCACTGGCCAATCATGTAGCACTTCTCTCATAAATATTAATGAGACATCACCTACCACCCTGCAAAAAAGAAATTTGCCGCTCGTCCCCCTGCACATGAACCAACATGGCTGTGTCAACCAGCGGAGCTCCGGAGCCTCTGGAGAAACACGCGGCAAAAAAGGCTCGCATACGGTCTTCCAGAGTTTGGGAATACTTCAGTCATGACACCTTTTCTGCGCCTCTACTGTAGCTGGCGTTAATGACGCTGTTTCAGCCATTTTATATTTTCTGTTTACTTATTCTGTCATGTAAGACTGAGACAAATTATCGTTTACGACTATTCTTACACACTGTAGCCTGACTTGCTGACTTAAGTAAGCTTAACTATAAGCTACCTTTGCTAGTGTTTGTGAATAACATGTTTCTCTAGTTATGAAATTATTCCATGTTTTAGCATCTGTTTCAACATTAAAGTCAAATTGGTATATTGAAATATGTAAAAACTATTGAACTATTAGCTTAAGTCTAACATAGAAAATCCTACTGAATCTCTTAAGATTTTCCTTTTTTGTTAATGCACTAATGTTTAAGAAGTGTCTTAAATTGAATTTCAGATTTGTGTGTGGGTGGGAGTGGGTGAATTGTATTAAATTCATACATTCATTCTTTTGGCTCAGACATTACTGACCTAAAACAAATTGAGGCATTGGGTAAGTGCTTAAATTAGCTACTAAATGGCAAAAAATATTCTAAATATCACATTTTCCATTCTTCGGTATAATTTTAATGAATCACCTATGCTGCCAAACATTAACGCATAGATTGTCACAACACTCTATGTTTTAGTTCTTCTTTATGTGTATAGGACGGTGTGATGGTTCTGGTGGTGGGTGTGGCCGACGCTGCTCGCGATGTTTGGCTATGCTGCAGTCCCAGGGACCAAGTTGGAACACATTTCCACCTTCAAGCTTAGGTGGAAAAACGGCACCGAGACCCAGCAGCAGGACAACTTCTTGTCCAGACAACCAGCCCTGCTTCATCATTGAAGTAAGCCCTGTGAACAGGAGCGAGATGTACTTCTGCAGTGGATGTTATAGCGGAAAGAACATCCCCATCCTCACGTCTGCCGGAGTGCCCCCTCAAGTGGGTGTGTGACTTAACTCGATGGATGAATTGGACAGAATGTACTGTTACTAGAGGTCGACCGATATGGGTTTTTCAAGTCAAGGGTCAGGCGATGGCCGATATATGCTGCTGATTTTTTTTGGCCGATAATTGGACGTTTTCCCCTCTATTTGCATGGTAAAATATCACACTAATAATAACAAACGATACACAAAATTTCTCAATTTAGCATTTATTGAATACTCAACTTGGAAACAATAACACATTTATAAACAATAAAAATAGCAGCATCAGAATCTCTGTTAGTGCACAATATAGCAGCAAACTCCTCATGTTTGACGGAAGGAAATTTGTAAACAATACAAAAAGGAATAAGCATGTTATCTTTAGTTGTAATCCCACTTCCAGTCCCTGAGTCTTACTCACCACACTCATACTTCACAGCAAACAGACAGCAGTTAATTAACCAGAAGAGAAAAATGCAAAAACACAACAGAACTTGTAAATAATAACAAACTAATAGACAATAAAAATAGCAGCATCAGAATCTCTATTAGTGCCAAATATAGCAGCAAACTCCTCATGTCTGACGGAAGGAAAATTTGTAAATACACAAAGGAATGAGCACATCTTCAGTTTTAATCCCATTTCCAGTCCCTGAGTCTTCCTCATCCCACAAGCAGGCAAGGCATGTCACCCCGGTTGTGTGACACTTATTTTATATAATAAAATAAGTGCCCCCTGCGGCCCCAGAGCCCGAGCAGCCGTCTCCGCTGCCTGCAGCTACCGCGCCCACGTCCGAGGCGCTTTCCCTGCCTGCAGCTCCCGGGCAGGCGCCCCCTCTGCAGCCTGCAGCTCCAGTCCCTGGCCCCACTCCAGTCCCTTCTCCCCCTGTGACTCTGGTACCCTCACCCCGACGAGCCCGACCCCGGCCGCAGGTCCTTATGTCTGTGTCCCATAAGGGGAGAGGACACAGACGCACGGCTGGGGTCCCACCCGCCCAGCCCCCTGGCTCGCCCTCCCTCGCCGGCGCTAGGGCTTGGTCGGCACCTGCGGGTCCTGGCCCTCCGGGTCGGCTGTCGTCTGCGGGTCCCCCTCCGCGGCCTCGTCGCCCTGCCTCGGTCCCTCCTCCGGCGTCTTATCGGTTGCCTGCGGGCCCCCCGACGGCGGCTCCTCATTCGCCTGCTGGTCCTCCCGCTCTGGCGTGTCGGAGGACGTCGCCGTCTGCTGCGGCTCCCCCTCTCTCCTTGCCCTCGCCAGGGTCCCTTCCAGCTCCTTCGTCCCCTTCCCTGGTCTCCCCTCCGACTCCCTCCTTCGTCCCTGCGTCTGTCCCTCACCCCGTCTCCTCGGCCCCTCCGGCTCCGGCCTCCCGGCCGCCTGCAGCCCTTCCGGCTGCCTCCCGTCGCCCGCTGGGTCTCCCTCGGGCTCCTCTTGGTTCCCCCTCCTTCTCTCCCTGGCCTCCCGTCTTTGTCCCTCCTGCCTCTGCTCCCCCTCGCTTTGTTCCTCCTGTCTCTGTCCCTCCTCTCTTTGTCCCTCGTCCCTCTGGCTTCTGCTCCTCTTTCCCCGATGTTCCCTTCGTTCACTCCCGGTCCTTTTGTCCTGCCTGTTCCCTCCGTGTCCCCCTTTCTGATCTGTTTCTCTGCCTTTCCTGTCTTATGTCAAGTCTTGTCCTGGCTCCTTCCCCTGTGCCAGTTCTGTCTGTCCGTTCTGTTCCCTGTCCCTCATTAATGAGGTTTTATATAGATATACATATATGCCCGGCTTGTCCGCTCCTCGTGTGTGCCACGCCCCCTGATTACCCACGTGTGCTTCCCTGATCGTCTCCTGCTTTGCCCGATTACTTTGATTAGTCATGACCTATTTTAAGTCCTGGTCTTACCTGTTTGCCCTGTCCGTCATTGTAGTTTGTCAATGCCTGCGTTCCGTCCTGCTCTACCCGCTCCGTTTCCCCGATTAAAGACCCGTTTTCACAAACACAAAAAAAACTATATGTATACATATACATACACTGAACAAAAATATAAACGCAACACTTTTGTTTTTGCTCCCATTTTTCATGAGATGGACTTAAAGATCTACAATTCATTCCAGATACACAATATTACCATTTCTCTCAAACATTTCTCACAAATCAGTCTAAATGTGTGATAGTGAGCACTTCTGCTTTGCTGAGATAATCCATCCCACCTCACAGGTGTGCCACATCAAGATGCTGATCTGACATCATGGGTAGTGCACAGGTGTACCTTATACTGCCCACAATAAAAGGCCACCCTGGAATGTGCAGTTTTGTCTCACAGCAAAATGCCACAGATGCCACAAGCATTGAGGGAGCGTGCAATTGGCATGCTGACAGCAGGAATGTCAACCAGATCTGTTGCTCGTGCATTGAATGTTCATTTCTCAACCATAAGCCGTCTCCAAAGGCGTTTCAGAGAATATGGCAGTACATCCAACCGGCCTCACAACCGCAGACCACGTGTAACCACACCAGCCCAGGACCTCCACATCCAGCAGGTTCACCTCCAAGATCGTCTGAGACCAGCCACTCAGACAGATGATGCACGGCCCCATGTTGCAAGGATCTGTACACAGTTCTTGGAAGCTGAAAATGTCCCAGTTCTTGCATGGCCAGCATACTCACCGGACATGTCACCCGTTGAGC
Source organism: Brienomyrus brachyistius (assembly GCF_023856365.1). Taxonomy (NCBI): domain Eukaryota; kingdom Metazoa; phylum Chordata; class Actinopteri; order Osteoglossiformes; family Mormyridae; genus Brienomyrus; species Brienomyrus brachyistius. The sequence goes on along the minus strand of NW_026042437.1, from coordinate 210,973 downwards.
ATGTTTGGGATGTGCTTGACCGGCGTATACGACAGCGTGTACCAGTTCCCACTAATATCCAACAACTTCGCACAGCCATTGAAGAGGAGTGGACCAACATTCCACAGGCCACAATTGACAATCTGATAAACTCTATGCGAAGAAGATGTGTTGCATTGTATGAGGCAAATGGTGGTCACACCAGATACTGACCGGTTCTGAGTCCCCAGACCCCCAATAAAGCAAAAAACTGCACATTCCAGGGTGGCCTTTTATTGTGGGCAGTATAAGGTACACCTGTGCACTACCCATGATGTCAGATCAGCATCTTGATGTGGCACACCTGTGAGGTGGGATGGATTATCTCAGCAAAGCAGAAGTGCTCACTATCACACATTTAGACTGATTTGTGAGAAATGTTTGAGAGAAATGGTAATATTGTGTATCTGGAATGAATTGTAGGTCTTTAAGTCCATCTCATGAAAAATGGGAGCAGAAACAAGAGTGTTGCGTTTATATTTTTGTTCAGTATATATATTTATGGGTGTATCGAGACTAGATGGTCAGTATGGATAACTAAGGTGCACTAAAACTGGGTGAGCAGGCAAGGCATGTCACCCAGGTTGTGTGACAATTATTTTATATAAATGTATATATGTATATATATATTCCATCCACCATCCCTCCTTTACGGAGAACTGCGTTATTTTTATTGTCCATTACGAAAAAAATAAAAAAACTATATATATATATATATATATATATATATACATATATATTTATGGGTGTATCGAGACTAGATGGTCATTATGGATAACTAAGGTGCACTAAAACTGGGTGAGCAGGCAAGGCATGTCACCCAGGTTGTGTGACAATTATTTTATATAAATGTATATATATATATATATATATTCCATCCACCATCCCTCCTTTACGGAGAACTGCGTTATTTTTCTTTTCTATTGCTAATAAAAAAACTATATATATGTACATATATATATATATATATATATATATATATATATATATATATATATATATATATATATATGGGTGTATCGAGACTAGATGGTCAGTATGGATAACTAAGGTGCACTAAAATTGGGTGAGCAGGCAAGGCATGTCACCCAGGTTGTGTGACAATTATTTTATATATATGCATATACATATTCCATCCACCATCCCTCCTTTATGGAGAACTGCGTTATTTTTATTGTCTATTGCAAAAAAAAAACAGAAAAACTATATATATATATATATATATATATATATATATATATACATATATATTCATGGGTGTATCGAGACTAGATGGTCATTCTGGATAACTAAAGTGCACTAAAATTGGGTGAGCAGGCAAGGCATGTCACCCAGGTTGTGTGACAATTATTTTATATAAATGTATATATATATATATATATATATATATATATATATATATATATATATTCCATCCACCATCCCTCCTTTACGGAGAACTGCGTTATTTTTCTTTTTTATTGCTAATAAAAAAACTATATATATATACATATATATTTATGGGTGTATCGAGACTAGATGGTCATTATGAATAACTAAGGTGCACTAAAATTGGGTGAGCAGGCAAGGCATGTCACCCCGGTTGTGTGACAATTATTTTATATATATATTCCATCCACCATCCCTCCTTTACGGAGGACTGCTTTATTTTTAATATCCATTGCGAAAAAAAACACAAGAAAAAGAAAAAATATCTATATATATACATATATATATATATATATATATATATATATGGGTGTGTCGAGACTAGATGGTCAGTATGGATAACTAAAGTGCACTAAAATTGGGTGAGCAGGCAAGGCATGTCACCCAGGTTGTGTGACAATTATTTTATATAAATGTATATATATATATATATATATATATATATATATATATATATATTCCATCCACCATCCCTCCTTTACGGAGAACTGTGTTATTTTTCTTTTCTATTGCTAATAAAAAAACTATATATATGTACATATATTTATATATATATATGGGTGTATCGAGACTAGTTGGTCATTATGGATAACTAAGTTGCACTAAAATTGGGTGAGCAGGCAAGGCATGTCACCCAGGTTGTGTGACAATTATTTTATATATATGTATATATATATTCCATCCACCATCCCTCCTTTATGGAGAACTGCGCTATTTTTATTGTCTATTGCAAAAAAAAAAAAAAAAAAAAAACAATACATATATATACATATATATTTATGGGTGTATCGAGACTAGATGGTCATTATGAATAACTAAGGTGCACTAAAATTGGGTGAGCAGGCAAGGCATGTCACCCCGGTTGTGTGACAATTATTTTATATATATATTCCATCCACCATCCCTCCTTTACGGAGAACTGCGTTATTTTTATTGTCCATTGCGAAAAAAAAAAAACTATATATATACATATATATTTATGGGTGTATCGAGACTAGTTGGTCATTATGGATAACTAAGTTGCACTAAAATTGGGTGAGCAGGCAAGGCATGTCACCCAGGTTGTGTGACAATTATTTTATATATATGTATGTATATATTCCATCCACCATCCCTCCTTTACGGAGAACTGCGTTATTTTTCTTTTCTATTGCTAATAAAAAAACTATATATATGTACATATATATATATATATATTTATGGGTGTATCGAGACTAGTTGGTCATTATGGATAACTAAGGTGCACTAAAATTGGGTGAGCAGGCAAGGCATGTCACCCCAGTTGTGTGACAATTATTTTATATAAATGTATATATATATTCCCTCCACCACCCCTCCTTTACGGAGGACTGCTTTATTTTTAATATCCATTGCGAAAAAAAAACACAAGAAAAAGAAAAAATATCTATATATATACATATATATATATATATATATATATATATATATATGGGTGTGTCGAGACTAGATGGTCAGTATGGATAACTGAGGTGCACTAAAATTGGGTGAGCAGGCAAGGCATGTCACCCAGGTTGTGTGACAATTATTTTATATATATGCATATACATATTCCATCCACCATCCCTCCTTTACGGAGAACTGCGTTATTTTTATTGTCTATTGCAAAAAAAAAACAGAAAAACTATATATATATATATATATATATATATATATATATACATATATATTCATGGGTGTATCGAGACTAGATGGTCATTATGGATAACTAAAGTGCACTAAAATTGGGTGAGCAGGCAAGGCATGTCACCCAGGTTGTGTGACAATTATTTTATATAAATGTATATATATATATATATATTCCATCCACCATCCCTCCTTTACGGAGAACTGCGTTATTTTTCTTTTCTATTGCTAATAAAAAAACTATATATATATACATATATATTTATGGGTGTATCGAGACTAGATGGTCATTATGAATAACTAAGGTGCACTAAAATTGGGTGAGCAGGCAAGGCATGTCACCCCGGTTGTGTGACAATTATTTTATATAAATGTATATATATATATATATATATATATATATATATATATATATATATATATATATTCCATCCACCATCCCTCCTTTACGGAGAACTGCGTTATTTTTCTTTTCTATTGCTAATAAAAAAACTATATATATGTACATATATATATATATATATGGGTGTATCGAGACTAGTTGGTCATTATGGATAACTAAGTTGCACTAAAATTGGGTGAGCAGGCAAGGCATGTCACCCAGGTTGTGTGACAATTATTTTATATATATATGTATATATATATTCCCTCCACCACCCCTCCTTTACAGAGGACTGCTTTATTTTTAATATCCATTGCGAAAAAAAAACACAAGAAAAAGAAAAAATATCTATATATATATACATATATATATATATATATATATATATATATATATATATATATATATATGGGTGTGTCGAGACTAGATGGTCAGTATGGATAACTAAAGTGCACTAAAATTGGGTGAGCAGGCAAGGCATGTCACCCAGGTTGTGTGACAATTATTTTATATATATATTCCATCCACCATCCCTCCTTTACGGAGAACTGCGTTATTTTTATTGTCCATTGCGAAAAAAAAAAAACTATATATATACATATATATTTATGGGTGTATCGAGACTAGTTGGTCATTATGGATAACTAAGTTGCACTAAAATTGGGTGAGCAGGCAAGGCATGTCACCCAGGTTGTGTGACAATTATTTTATATATATGTATGTATATATTCCATCCACCATCCCTCCTTTACGGAGAACTGCGTTATTTTTCTTTTCTATTGCTAATAAAAAAACTATATATATATACATATATATTTATGGGTGTATCGAGACTAGATGGTCATTATGAATAACTAAGGTGCACTAAAATTGGGTGAGCAGGCAAGGCATGTCACCCCGGTTGTGTGACAATTATTTTATATAAATGTATATATATATATATATATATATATATATATATATATATATATATATATATATATATATATATATATTCCATCCACCATCCCTCCTTTACGGAGAACTGCGTTATTTTTCTTTTCTATTGCTAATAAAAAAACTATATATATGTACATATATATATATATATATGGGTGTATCGAGACTAGTTGGTCATTATGGATAACTAAGTTGCACTAAAATTGGGTGAGCAGGCAAGGCATGTCACCCAGGTTGTGTGACAATTATTTTATATATATATGTATATATATATTCCCTCCACCACCCCTCCTTTACGGAGGACTGCTTTATTTTTAATATCCATTGCGAAAAAAAAACACAAGAAAAAGAAAAAATATCTATATATATACATATATATATATATATATATATATATATATATATATATATATATATATATATATATATATGGGTGTGTCGAGACTAGATGGTCAGTATGGATAACTAAGGTGCACTAAAATTGGGTGAGCAGGCAAGGCATGTCACCCAGGTTGTGTGACAATTATTTTATATAAATGTATATATATATATATATATTCCATCCACCATCCCTCCTTTACGGAGAACTGCGTTATTTTTCTTTTCTATTGCTAATAAAAAAACTATATATATATGTACATATATATATATATATGGGTGTATCGAGACTAGTTGGTCATTATGGATAACTAAGTTGCACTAAAATTGGGTGAGCAGGCAAGGCATGTCACCCAAGTTGTGTGACAATTATTTTATATATATGTATATATATATTCCATCCACCATCCCTCCTTTATGGAGAACTGCGTTATTTTTATTGTCTATTGCAAAAAAAAAAACAAAAAAAACTATATATATATACATATATATTTATGGGTGTATCGAGACTAGATGGTCATTATGAATAACTAAGGTGCACTAAAACTGGGTGAGCAGGCAAGGCATGTCACCCAGGTTGTGTGACAATTATTTTATATATATGTATATATATATTCCATCCACCATCCCTCCTTTATGGAGAACTGCGTTATTTTTATTGTCTATTGCAAAAAAAAAAACAAAAAAAACTATATATATATATACATATATATATATGGGTGTATCGAGACTAGAAGGTCATTATGCATAACTAAAGTGCACTAAAATTGGGTGAGCAGGAAAGGCATGTCACCCCAGTTGTGTGACAATTATTTTATATATATGTATATATATATATATATTCCCTCCACCACCCCTCCTCTACGGAGGACTGCTTTATTTTTATTTCCATTGCAAAAATAAAAAATTTTAAAACACAAAAAAAAAAAAAACGAAAATGATAATAATAAAAATAATTTTGAATGTGTATTCAAATAAGTTTGAATGTGTGTGAACTATATATAAATATATATATACACATGCATATACAGAAATATATACACACACACACATATATATATATACACACACACACACAGACACACACTCACATAAACACATACACACACTGTGTACAGTCTTATGCAAAGGTTTGGCACCCCTTGACAAATAACATCTTTTCAATTACAAAAGCAACAATATCAGTTAATACAGTCTCTTTAGGAACTGGGGGAAAAATACACAATATTTTCAGCAAACATTGATGAATAGTTACTTTTTATGCCATAAATTGAACAAAATTACAAAATAAAAACATTATTATGGCACTCTGCAAAAGTTTGGGCACCCTACGTAATCAGTACTTAGTAACACCTCCTCTGCCAGATATCACAGCTTACAAGCGCTTCTTATAGCCAGCTGAAAGGCTTTCAGTTCTTGTACTTGGGATTTTCTCACATTCTTCCTTGCAAAAGGCTTCTAGTTCTGTAATATTCTAATATATCAAGGGCTGTATTGTCAAATAGGAGATCGGCAGCATTCTCCCACCTGAGAAAACTGTACTACAATGCCCTTGATAGTGTGTAGAAACACACTCGTCAGCTCTAGTCCTCCTGTAACAACGCAAAAGGACTGGCAACCCTCAGGTATTTATGCGTGCGATTGTATGATAAATTCACCCTGACAGTCTCACACTTCTCTTGGTACCAACAGGTCTCATGGAATATATAAAAGGCAACTGCAACAATTATACTCGGCACTAAACATCGAGGCACGGAAATGCAGCAGAGCTTGTGTATTTCTCAGGATGCATTCTAGTAAAATGCCCGGAAAATGAGCTAAAGACATATTTCAAGGGGCACTATATAAAACCGATGGAAATTTTACTGATTAAATAAAAGGAAAAGCATCGTTTGAAAAATCACAAATGTTTCTAAGATTCAATGCATCGCTTTTTGACCACATCATAGCGATGAACACATCATTGTTCCTGACAATGTCCTAATACAGAAATAAAACTTTATGTTGGTAAACTCAAAAAGCCTTCAGCTGTCACACTGGCTAACGATCTCAAACGATTATAAAGCAGCATTTTGAAAAGCGCTGTTTTAAAATAACAGATACAACACTTACCTTGTCTTCTGGCCAAATGCTTTTCACGGCTTGGCACTCCAACGGTGCTGAAACGAAATTTGTATTTCCTCCTACCTCGTTGGCCCTTCAGTTCTTCTTTTCTCCCTTTGGATGTTTTTTTCCTTCTTCTTTGGATATTGTTTTTTATTTTTGTTTGTTTTTTTTTACTTTGCATGTTTTTCCTTCTTCGGATATTATTTTTTTGGCTTATTTTTTTAGACGATGTTTTTTTCGTCTTCTTTAAAAATTGATTTTTTTCGTCTTCTTTAAATATTGTTTTTTTTTTCATCCTTTTGATGTTGTTTTACGGAACAAGAGCCGTACAGTGCTACTCTATCAGGAGGTAGCGCCAACTGAACGCCTTGAAGCAGTACCCAGCTCTTTTATAGGGAGCGTCAACCCGAAGTCAAGTTCTAGAACGTTGCACTCACTTTTCATTGGTTTCCCAGCTATGCTGTCAGAATAATGTTTGCTGATTGGTCGAAAATTTTAAAACGTACCCGAGTACTGTAAAAAAAACTCAAGATCTTGCTACCCTACGGAGCACCCATAAGGTGATTTTTTTTATACGTTATATGCAGCTATTTGTAGCAGGCCGTAATTAGACTAATCCACCCTTTGTCAATAAAGCCAACAAGAGAACAGGTTGCCCAAAGTTTGCTCAGGTACACGCCACAGCACAACCTTAAAAACACATCCAGCACAAATCACACTAGTGAATGACACAGCAAATCACAGCAATAAAAAAGACCCCTATGGGCAATCCAGCACCCAGACTACAGGTGCCAAAAGGCCCAGCCTGCCTAATAATGAACCCAAAATATACATACAACAAAGAAAAAGACACAAACAAAAAAGAAAATAAAACTAGCCAGCTGCTCCCACTAAACCCCGCTCCCGAGGCCACTAAGCCGGCTGGCTTGATAATACACGATACAACCTCAGATAAAACATATTAAAGCAACACCAGGGAGGTTTACAACCTGATCCTTAAAATTATCGACCCGTAATTCCACCTTGAAAACCCCTAAAGAACAGTAGTTTACCCCATGACTCACTGCCCCATTCAAACAAAAAAAAAACAGGTTTTTGGGGTAACCTTTAGGTCAGCTCTTCAAAACCAGGTATGAGGACTCTTCAGCTAATCAGTCCTCTAATTAGAAATCTAATTAGGGAGTTGCAGCGAAAACCTGCATACACACCGGCCCTTTGCGGATAAGATTGTTCACCCCTGAAACAAGCAAACAGAAAGGCTGCTACACTGCAAATTCAATATGCCCGCCGATGCTCCACCAAATCTATCAGGACCCTGCCTGTCTTTCCCGTGCCTGCTCCTTTGCCAATATGCCCTACCATCGGAACATGCACAGCCATCTCGCCCCGGCTATGCCTCCAGTCCGAACTGCAGTTCCTATACCTGCCTATAATTGCCTGGCTACAATCCATCCCCCAAAATGAAATTGATGACCCAACGATCACAGCTAAGAATTCTATCCCCAAACCACTGGTCTTCCTCCCCAACCGAACGATCATTCACTGACCGTGGTAACTTATAAGGGTTGGTATGATGACCAGTGGTGGACCTCACCGAACGTTTAACTGGTCTCTACACCTCGGGGGGGACATAACCTCCTCCATTATACGAGGCCTACTTGTGGATGCTCTATTGCGACCCCTCCCACCAGCCCTGTCCCCGTAAAATCACAGAGTCCTCATCCGATTCCATTTCTGTTGCCCCTGTGGGCAACCCAGACTCAGGAGACATTACCAGAACATCTTCCCCTGACATAACAACCCCCTGTGGTACTGGACGCAACTCTGTTCGGTGAACTTGACGGACAACCCCGTCCCCCTCCATTGGAGTTGCAGAGTAAACTGCACCCTGATCTTGGGGACACCGAACTACCATATACAAACAGGCATCCCAATGATCCTGTATTTTACCTCGAACATGGTTCCGCAAACACACCAGCTGACCTTCATCAAACCCCTAATCATTAACCAACTCATTGTGTTTCCGATTTCGTGGTGTGGCTTGTTCCTCCAACTAAGCCTTCACATACTCTTGAAGCACCTGCAAACTTTCCTGATGGTTTTGTACCCATTCCTCCAAAGGTCCACCATACTGACTGATCCCGGCAGGAGCCTGAAGATAGTGTATCGGTAATCGAGGCTCACAGCCAGACCTTAAATAAAAAGGCATCATCCAGTCATTTGGTGGGGTGTAGTATTGTAAGCTTCTCTGCTGGAGGAAGTGTGTGAAGCAAATTGTGCAAAAAAAATATTAAAGCAACACCAGGGAGGTTTACATCTAGATCCTTAAAATGATCGACCTGCAATTCCACCTTGAAAATCCAATTACCATATAAAGGATACAAGATGTAAAGATGACAAATGACATGGCACACATTTGTTGTTTAGACTGTTGTGTCAGGTTAATTGAAAGCTGAAGGATCTTAGTGTTTACTAGTCTAAGTAACAGAATGTCTAAACACTGTGCTTGCCTTTATGGGTTTTTAAGCAGAACATATAGGTATAGAAACATATTAACATTACGTTTCACGATTCACTGACTGGAGAATAGGAGAATATACACATCAATATTACTACTTAAGTTAACTAACCCTAATCCCAACCCCTATTGGCACGGAGCCCGCCAGGGTTCAGGTGAGATATAAATCTGTAATCTGTATCAATGGTTTTGCTATCCATACCCACCCTATTAATGTTAGCTTCCCAGGGTTTCTTGTTAGACAAGCTCTGTGTCTCTCTATACCCCCATTTACTGCACGACTGATTGTCCATTTATAAAGAATCAAATAGGGTGAAGATGGTTTTAGTTTACAATTACTCTGGAAGGTGACCAGATTAAAAAAAACTAAATACCATGCCTACGTGTATGTAATCTCCATCACAGTCCCCATTTTCCCCATAATCCTCGTTTTGATAGTGCCAATTTGTGTAATGTGAGTTTTTTTTTTTTTTTAAAAACTGTTATAGAAGAACATACTGGATGCCACATGTGTACAATTACCCCTTTCTAATTAGTGGGGTCCGTTGTGTCAGCTACAGCCTTTACTAACATACACATAAGTATACAGTCTTACAGCACTTTTGTTTTCCTTTTGTATTTAATGGTTTTCCATTTAGGGGGCAGCATGGTGGTGCAGTGGTTAGCACTGTTGCCTCACACCTCTAGGGCCCGGGTTCGAGTCTCCACCTGGGTCACATGTGTGTGGAGTTTGCATGTTCTACCCATGTCATCGTGGGGTTTCCTCCGGGTACTCTGGTTTCCCCCACAGTCCAAAAACATGCTGAGGCTAATTGGAGTTGCTAAATTGCCCATAGGAGTGTATGCGTGAGTGAATAGTGTGTGAGTGTGCCCTGCGATGGGCTGGCCCGCCATCCTGAGTTGTTCCCTGTCTCGTGCCCATTGCTTCCGGGATAGGCTCCAGACCCCCCGCGATCCAGTAGGATAAGCGGTTTGGAAAATGGATGGATGGATGGATGGACAGTTTTCCATTTGAGGAATTAGCAAAAAACTGCAGTGCATGATGGGTAGGATCTAAAGGCTGCCTAACGCCCTTAATTTGTTTGCAATTTCGCCAGGTAGGCTACCTTCTTTAAACTGCGTTTTGCTAGACTACACATTTCGAGATGTTTTATTGTAGTCTTGGTAAATATATATATATAGTTTAGCCTAACCCAGCCACTTAAGGGAGCAAGCCAGCTCAGGTAGGTGCCAGTCCCAAGCCCGGATTAATGGAGAGGGTTGGCGTCAAGAAATAAAGAGAAATAAAGACAACTAATACTCCTAGTTTGCGAGATCTGACTGCAATGGCAGCACTGCTACAAGGGTGTGGATAAATCTATACAAATATCACCTGCATGCACATTACTTCTTTTACAATAACCAACTCCTGATCCATACTGTTAGTCGTGAAAAAAAAAACTATCGTGTACATAGAGGCCCTGTGTAAAAAGATAACTGCCAAGGAAAAGATCAAAAACATTTATTTCAAGGATACAAAGTTTTTATGGTCATGTACAGTGTACAGTGCAATTCTTATTTGATTAACTTGAATGTCTCCACAGACTAGACGATTAAACAAATAAAGCAGCGCAACATTACAATAACTAATAACAAATAAACAAAGCTCACGAGTACTATTACAGTATTTATATCATTTATTTAAACTTAATTTTACCAGGTAAATTAACTACAAAGCAGTTACCACTGCTTTACCTGCTTCTCGGGAGAAATAGCAGATATACGTCATGTATGTGACTAAATTCTTAAGCCAATAAGGGCAAAGTTGTGTCGTAATGGAGGCGGATCCAGTTTGTGCAGCCGGTTAAAGACACTACGGGCATGTAAATGGAGAACGAAATTATAGTTATACCGAATCTCCTACACACAATACCAAGGTTACCAACTTTGGTCAGCTGACCGGAGTGAGACGTTCAATTCCCGTAAGATTTCTTTGCGCCAGCCTGAGAGTCTGAAAACACGTCACACCAGATGCATGAGAGATGGAAACCTGGGATATTCAGTCGAATCAGATCAAATATGATGCTAAGTTAGTACTAAGTTAAAATATGTTCCGGACTTGTAACATGCACCCATGATTTGGAACAGTCAGCAGGCTGTCTCTGGCCACGCCCCCTACACTCGGTCCGGCCCCTGGCTTTTCCTGAATTCTGATTCCTTTAGATAAACATTGACTTCATTGATATTGTTATTGATTTATCGACAGACCATCATACTTTTTAGACGTTATAATAACAACACTCTATTGATCCCCAAAGAGAGAAATTCTCTCCTTGCCTGCCCCCTCTTACTGTCCATGATACACAAGCACATATGTAGAAAAACGTCAGCTTGGAAGCCAAGGCTGGACTTAACCTACTCTATTCTGGTATTCTGTTCTCCCAAGTAAGGCATCCCAAGTTCGAATCCAACTTCCGACAAAAGTTCTTCAATCGCTACAGCACAATTTGAGCCACTGATCGGCTTTAATTGCTTTGTTTTATTTTTGCGTTTCAGGCAAAACTACATAACACTTAAAGACACTTCGGGCATGCAAATGGAGAACGAAATTATAGTTATACCGAATCTCCTACACACAATACCAAGGTTACCAACTTTGGTCAGCTGGCCGGAGTGAGACGTTTCTCAGGCGCCAGCCTGAGAGTCTGAAAACACGTCACACCAGATGCATGAGAGATGGAAACCTGGGATATTCAGTCGAATCAGATCAAATATGATGCTAAGTTAGTACTAAGTTAAAATATGTTCCGCACTTGTAACATGCACCCATGATTTGGAACAGCAGCATACCTGTCAAGGTTTGGATTTGAAAATAAAGGAAATTTTCCGGCACCCGCCGTGAGCCATCCCACCACCGCAACCAGGCTCCAGTATCCCTTACATTTTAAGACAGGAAATATAAAATAATATAAATTATATAAAATATAATATAAATATAAATATAAATATATAAAATATATAAAATATATTTTTGGCCACAACCGGGATTCGAACCCCGGTCTCCCGTGTGAAAGGCGGCGATCTTACCACTACACTATCCAGCAACTATATAATATAAGGGAGATTTACGGGAAAATACTAATACGGGAGGACGGCGGGAAAGAGAAGTAAAATACGGTAGTTTCCCGGCCAAAACGGGAGACTTGACAGCCTGAGATGGCTGTCTCTGGCCACGCCCCCTACAGTCGGTCCGGCCCCTGGCTTTTCCAGCGTGTTCGCGAAAACGACTTCATTTATTTTCTTATTGATTTATCGACAGACCATCATACTTTTTCTCATTTATTGTGGGCAGTATAAGGTACACCTGTGCACTACCCATGATGTCAGATCAGCATCTTGATGTGGCACACCTGTGAGGTGGGATGGATTATCTCAGCAAAGCAGAAGTGCTCACTATCACACATTTAGACTGATTTGTGAGAAATGTTTGAGAGAAATGGTAATATTGTGTATCTGGAATGAATTGTAGGTCTTTAAGTCCATCTCATGAAAAATGGGAGCAGAAACAAGAGTGTTGCGTTTATATTTTTGTTCAGTATATATATTTATGGGTGTATCGAGACTAGATGGTCAGTATGGATAACTAAGGTGCACTAAAACTGGGTGAGCAGGCAAGGCATGTCACCCAGGTTGTGTGACAATTATTTTATATAAATGTATATATGTATATATATATTCCATCCACCATCCCTCCTTTACAGAGAACTGCGTTATTTTTATTGTCCATTACGAAAAAAATAAAAAAACTATATATACTATATATATATATATATATACATATATATTTATGGGTGTATCGAGACTAGATGGTCATTATGGATAACTAAGGTGCACTAAAACTGGGTGAGCAGGCAAGGCATGTCACCCAGGTTGTGTGACAATTATTTTATATAAATGTATATATATATATATATATTCCATCCACCATCCCTCCTTTACGGAGAACTGCGTTATTTTTCTTTTCTATTGCTAATAAAAAAACTATATATATGTACATATATATATATATATATATATATATATATATATATATATATATATATATATATATATATATATATATATATATATATATGAGTGTATCGAGACTAGATGGTCAGTATGGATAACTAAGGTGCACTAAAATTGGGTGAGCAGGCAAGGCATGTCACCCAGGTTGTGTGACAATTATTTTATATATATGCATATACATATTCCATCCACCATCCCTCCTTTATGGAGAACTGCGTTATTTTTATTGTCTATTGCAAAAAAAAAACAGAAAAACTATATATATATATATATATATATATATATATATATATATACATATATATTCATGGGTGTATCGAGACTAGATGGTCATTCTGGATAACTAAAGTGCACTAAAATTGGGTGAGCAGGCAAGGCATGTCACCCAGGTTGTGTGACAATTATTTTATATAAATGTATATATATATATATATATATTCCATCCACCATCCCTCCTTTACGGAGAACTGCGTTATTTTTCTTTTTTATTGCTAATAAAAAAACTATATATATATACATATATATTTATGGGTGTATCGAGACTAGATGGTCATTATGAATAACTAAGGTGCACTAAAATTGGGTGAGCAGGCAAGGCATGTCACCCCGGTTGTGTGACAATTATTTTATATATATATTCCATCCACCATCCCTCCTTTACGGAGGACTGCTTTATTTTTAATATCCATTGCGAAAAAAAAACACAAGAAAAAGAAAAAATATCTATATATATACATATATATATATATATATATATATGGGTGTGTCGAGACTAGATGGTCAGTATGGATAACTAAAGTGCACTAAAATTGGGTGAGCAGGCAAGGCATGTCACCCAGGTTGTGTGACAATTATTTTATATAAATGTATATATATATATATATATATATATATATATATATATATATATATATATATATATTCCATCCACCATCCCTCCTTTACGGAGAACTGTGTTATTTTTCTTTTCTATTGCTAATAAAAAAACTATATATATGTACATATATATATATATATATATGGGTGTATCGAGACTAGTTGGTCATTATGGATAACTAAGTTGCACTAAAATTGGGTGAGCAGGCAAGGCATGTCACCCAGGTTGTGTGACAATTATTTTATATATATGTATATATATATTCCATCCACCATCCCTCCTTTATGGAGAACTGCGCTATTTTTATTGTCTATTGCAAAAAAAAAAAAAAAAAAAAACAATACATATATATACATATATATTTATGGGTGTATCGAGACTAGATGGTCATTATGAATAACTAAGGTGCACTAAAATTGGGTGAGCAGGCAAGGCATGTCACCCCGGTTGTGTGACAATTATTTTATATATATATTCCATCCACCATCCCTCCTTTACGGAGAACTGCGTTATTTTTATTGTCCATTGCGAAAAAAAAAAAAACTATATATATACATATATATTTATGGGTGTATCGAGACTAGTTGGTCATTATGGATAACTAAGTTGCACTAAAATTGGGTGAGCAGGCAAGGCATGTCACCCAGGTTGTGTGACAATTATTTTATATATATGTATGTATATATTCCATCCACCATCCCTCCTTTACGGAGAACTGCGTTATTTTTCTTTTCTATTGCTAATAAAAAAACTATATATATGTACATATATATATATATATTTATGGGTGTATCGAGACTAGTTGGTCATTATGGATAACTAAGGTGCACTAAAATTGGGTGAGCAGGCAAGGCATGTCTCCCCAGTTGTGTGACAATTATTTTATATAAATGTATATATATATGGGGGCGGCGTGGTGGTGCAGTGGTTAGCACTGTCGCCTCACACCTCTGGGACCCGGGTTCGAGTCTCCGCCTGGGTCACATGTGTGCGGAGTTTGCATGTTCTCCCCGTGTCGTCGTGGGGTTTCCTCCGGGTACTCCGGTTTCCCCCCACAGTCCAAAAACATGCTGAGGCTAATTGGAGTTGCTGAATTGCCCGTAGGTGTGCATGTGTGAGTGAATGGTGTGTGAGTGTGCCCTGCAATGGGCTGGCCCCCCATCCTGGGTTGTTCCCTGCCTCGTGCCCATTGATTCCGGGATAGGCTCCGGACCCCCCGCGACCCAATAGGATAAGCGGTTTGGAAAATGGATGGATGGATGGTATATATATATTCCCTCCACCACCCCTCCTTTACGGAGGACTGCTTTATTTTTAATATCCATTGCGAAAAAAAAACACAAGAAAAAGAAAAAATATCTATATATATACATATATATATATATATATATATATATATATATATATATGGGTGTGTCGAGACTAGATGGTCAGTATGGATAACTGAGGTGCACTAAAATTGGGTGAGCAGGCAAGGCATGTCACCCAGGTTGTGTGACAATTATTTTATATATATGCATATACATATTCCATCCACCATCCCTCCTTTACGGAGAACTGCGTTATTTTTATTGTCTATTGCAAAAAAAAAACAGAAAAACTATATATATATATATATATATATATATATATATATATATATATATATATACATATATATTCATGGGTGTATCGAGACTAGATGGTCATTATGGATAACTAAAGTGCACTAAAATTGGGTGAGCAGGCAAGGCATGTCACCCAGGTTGTGTGACAATTATTTTATATAAATGTATATATATATATATATATTCCATCCACCATCCCTCCTTTACGGAGAACTGCGTTATTTTTCTTTTCTATTGCTAATAAAAAAACTATATATATATACATATATATTTATGGGTGTATCGAGACTAGATGGTCATTATGAATAACTAAGGTGCACTAAAATTGGGTGAGCAGGCAAGGCATGTCACCCCGGTTGTGTGACAATTATTTTATATATATATTCCATCCACCATCCCTCCTTTACGGAGGACTGCTTTATTTTTAATATCCATTGAGAAAAAAAAACACAAGAAAAAGAAAAAATATCTATATATATATACATATATATATATATATATATATATATATATATATATATATATATGGGTGTGTCGAGACTAGATGGTCAGTATGGATAACTAAAGTGCACTAAAATTGGGTGAGCAGGCAAGGCATGTCACCCAGGTTGTGTGACAATTATTTTATATAAATGTATATATATATATATATATATATATATATATATATATATATATATATATATATATATATATATATATATTCCATCCACCATCCCTCCTTTACGGAGAACTGCGTTATTTTTCTTTTCTATTGCTAATAAAAAAACTATATATATGTACATATATATATATATATATATGGGTGTATCGAGACTAGTTGGTCATTATGGATAACTAAGTTGCACTAAAATTGGGTGAGCAGGCAAGGCATGTCACCCAGGTTGTGTGACAATTATTTTATATATATATGTATATATATATTCCCTCCACCACCCCTCCTTTACGGAGGACTGCTTTATTTTTAATATCCATTGCGAAAAAAAAACACAAGAAAAAGAAAAAATATCTATATATATACATATATATATATATATATATATATATATATATATGGGTGTGTCGAGACTAGATGGTCAGTATGGATAACTAAGGTGCACTAAAATTGGGTGAGCAGGCAAGGCATGTCACCCAGGTTGTGTGACAATTATTTTATATAAATGTATATATATATATATATATTCCATCCACCATCCCTCCTTTACGGAGAACTGCGTTATTTTTCTTTTCTATTGCTAATAAAAAAACTATATATATATGTACATATATATATATATATGGGTGTATCGAGACTAGTTGGTCATTATGGATAACTAAGTTGCACTAAAATTGGGTGAGCAGGCAAGGCATGTCACCCAAGTTGTGTGACAATTATTTTATATATATGTATATATATATTCCATCCACCATCCCTCCTTTATGGAGAACTGCGTTATTTTTATTGTCTATTGCAAAAAAAAAAACAAAAAAAACTATATATATATACATATATATTTATGGGTGTATCGAGACTAGATGGTCATTATGAATAACTAAGGTGCACTAAAACTGGGTGAGCAGGCAAGGCATGTCACCCAGGTTGTGTGACAATTATTTTATATATATGTATATATATATTCCATCCACCATCCCTCCTTTATGGAGAACTGCGTTATTTTTATTGTCTATTGCAAAAAAAAAAACAAAAAAAACTATATATATATATACATATATATATATATGGGTGTATCGAGACTAGAAGGTCATTATGCATAACTAAAGTGCACTAAAATTGGGTGAGCAGGAAAGGCATGTCACCCCAGTTGTGTGACAATTATTTTATATATATGTATATATATATATATATTCCCTCCACCACCCCTCCTCTACGGAGGACTGCTTTATTTTTATTTCCATTGCAAAAATAAAAAATTTTAAAACACAAAAAAAAAAAAAAACGAAAATAATAATAATAAAAATAATTTTGAATGTGTATTCAAATAAGTTTGAATGTGTGTGAACTATATATAAATATATATATACACATGCATATACAGAAATATATACACACACACACATATATATATATACACACACACACACAGACACACACTCACATAAACACATACACACACTGTGTACAGTCTTATGCAAAGGTTTGGCACCCCTTGACAAATAACATCTTTTCAATTACAAAAGCAACAATATCAGTTAATACAGTCTCTTTAGGAACTGGGGGAAAAATACACAATATTTTCAGCAAACATTGATGAATAGTTACTTTTTATGCCATAAATTGAACAAAATTACAAAATAAAAACATTATTATGGCACTCTGCAAAAGTTTGGGCACCCTACGTAATCAGTACTTAGTAACACCTCCTCTGCCAGATATCACAGCTTACAAGCGCTTCTTATAGCCAGCTGAAAGGCTTTCAGTTCTTGTACTTGGGATTTTCTCACATTCTTCCTTGCAAAAGGCTTCTAGTTCTGTAATATTCTAATATATCAAGGGCTGTATTGTCAAATAGGAGATCGGCAGCATTCTCCCACCTGAGAAAACTGTACTACAATGCCCTTGATAGTGTGTAGAAACACACTCGTCAGCTCTAGTCCTCCTGTAACAACGCAAAAGGACTGGCAACCCTCAGGTATTTATGCGTGCGATTGTATGATAAATTCACCCTGACAGTCTCACACTTCTCTTGGTACCAACAGGTCTCATGGAATATATAAAAGGCAACTGCAACAATTATACTCGGCACTAAACATCGAGGCACGGAAATGCAGCAGAGCTTGTGTATTTCTCAGGATGCATTCTAGTAAAATGCCCGGAAAATGAGCTAAAGACATATTTCAAGGGGCACTATATAAAACCGATGGAAATTTTACTGATTAAATAAAAGGAAAAGCATCGTTTGAAAAATCACAAATGTTTCTAAGATTCAATGCATCGCTTTTTGACCACATCATAGCGATGAACACATCATTGTTCCTGACAATGTCCTAATACAGAAATAAAACTTTATGTTGGTAAACTCAAAAAGCCTTCAGCTGTCACACTGGCTAACGATCTCAAACGATTATAAAGCAGCATTTTGAAAAGCGCTGTTTTAAAATAACAGATACAACACTTACCTTGTCTTCTGGCCAAATGCTTTTCACGGCTTGGCACTCCAACGGTGCTGAAACGAAATTTGTATTTCCTCCTACCTCGTTGGCCCTTCAGTTCTTCTTTTCTCCCTTTGGATGTTTTTTTCCTTCTTCTTTGGATATTGTTTTTTATTTTTGTTTGTTTTTTTTTACTTTGCATGTTTTTCCTTCTTCGGATATTATTTTTTTGGCTTATTTTTTTAGACGATGTTTTTTTCGTCTTCTTTAAAAATTGATTTTTTTCGTCTTCTTTAAATATTGTTTTTTTTTTCATCCTTTTGATGTTGTTTTACGGAACAAGAGCCGTACAGTGCTACTCTATCAGGAGGTAGCGCCAACTGAACGCCTTGAAGCAGTACCCAGCTCTTTTATAGGGAGCGTCAACCCGAAGTCAAGTTCTAGAACGTTGCACTCACTTTTCATTGGTTTCCCAGCTATGCTGTCAGAATAATGTTTGCTGATTGGTCGAAAATTTTAAAACGTACCCGAGTACTGTAAAAAAAACTCAAGATCTTGCTACCCTACGGAGCACCCATAAGGTGATTTTTTTAATACGTTATATGCAGCTATTTGTAGCAGGCCGTAATTAGACTAATCCACCCTTTGTCAATAAAGCCAACAAGAGAACAGGTTGCCCAAAGTTTGCTCAGGTACACGCCACAGCACAACCTTAAAAACACATCCAGCACAAATCACACTAGTGAATGACACAGCAAATCACAGCAATAAAAAAGACCCCTATGGGCAATCCAGCACCCAGACTACAGGTGCCAAAAGGCCCAGCCTGCCTAATAATGAACCCAAAATATACATACAACAAAGAAAAAGACACAAACAAAAAAGAAAATAAAACTAGCCAGCTGCTCCCACTAAACCCCGCTCCCGAGGCCACTAAGCCGGCTGGCTTGATAATACACGATACAACCTCAGATAAAACATATTAAAGCAACACCAGGGAGGTTTACAACCTGATCCTTAAAATTATCGACCCGTAATTCCACCTTGAAAACCCCTAAAGAACAGTAGTTTACCCCATGACTCACTGCCCCATTCAAACAAAAAAAAAACAGGTTTTTGGGGTAACCTTTAGGTCAGCTCTTCAAAACCAGGTATGAGGACTCTTCAGCTAATCAGTCCTCTAATTAGAAATCTAATTAGGGAGTTGCAGCGAAAACCTGCATACACACCGGCCCTTTGCGGATAAGATTGTTCACCCCTGAAACAAGCAAACAGAAAGGCTGCTACACTGCAAATTCAATATGCCCGCCGATGCTCCACCAAATCTATCAGGACCCTGCCTGTCTTTCCCGTGCCTGCTCCTTTGCCAATATGCCCTACCATCGGAACATGCACAGCCATCTCGCCCCGGCTATGCCTCCAGTCCGAACTGCAGTTCCTATACCTGCCTATAATTGCCTGGCTACAATCCATCCCCCAAAATGAAATTGATGACCCAACGATCACAGCTAAGAATTCTATCCCCAAACCACTGGTCTTCCTCCCCAACCGAACGATCATTCACTGACCGTGGTAACTTATAAGGGTTGGTATGATGACCAGTGGTGGACCTCACCGAACGTTTAACTGGTCTCTACACCTCGGGGGGGACATAACCTCCTCCATTATACGAGACCTACTTGTGGATGCTCTATTGCGACCCCTCCCACCAGCCCTGTCCCCGTAAAATCACAGAGTCCTCATCCGATTCCATTTCTGTTGCCCCTGTGGGCAACCCAGACTCAGGAGACATTACCAGAACATCTTCCCCTGACATAACAACCCCCTGTGGTACTGGACGCAACTCTGTTCGGTGAACTTGACGGACAACCCCGTCCCCCTCCATTGGAGTTGCAGAGTAAACTGCACCCTGATCTTGGGGACACTTGTAACATGCACCCATGATTTGGAACAGCAGCATACCTGTCAAGGTTTGGATTTGAAAATAAAGGAAATTTTCCGGCACCCGCCGTGAGCCATCCCACCACCGCAACCAGGCTCCAGTATCCCTTACATTTTAAGACAGGAAATATAAAATAATATAAATTATATAAAATATAATATAAATATAAATATATAAAATATATAAAATATAAAATAACCATTTGTCATTTATTTTCTATTAATTTTTCATGTTCACTCATGCGGCTCTGTCATTCACTAATGACTTGGATTTTTCATGCCGACTGACATCGTTCCTTCCCCGTGGGAGACAAATCTTACAGAACGCGTGACCCATCCTGCTCCTCTTCAGGAAAGTAAATTCGTCATCTTCGTCATCACCCCTTAAAACAATTACTGAAGCGAGACGGCGCACGCGTTACGGCGACAGATTTAAATTGTGAGTGCACTATATCTCGTCGCAAATGGTGCTTAACCACGGCGGGTCTCAAGCACAGGAGACTCCCAATTTCTAAATGACACACACTTGGCTCACAGCGCAAAGTTGTGTTAAACTTGCTTTGTCTAAAGCAGGCACACACATACGAGTATGATCCTGATAGGTAACTAAGCTATCGGTCTTATGTCCAAGCGCAACATAATTTAGGTTAGAACCTCATAACAAGTATTCCCGTTCGCTAATAGAGAGATCTCTCCCAGGATATATAGAAACGGAGACACTCGTCCGAATTGAACCTGGAAACAAAGCGCTACATCTGAGAATCTCGTCAGACATAGGGTTAAAGTTTACTGCAGTTTAATACGAAAGAACTACAATGAAATCACCGAAAATAAAACAAAATAATATAACTACTAATAATAGAAATAAAAATAACTATAATAAGCCCATATGATCCCGCTTAAATGCCTTCAGATTGCCATGAGTGCGACTTTTGCAACCAGTTGACAGTAGCGCTTCTTCACTGCACGTTCGGTCATAAAAAGTTTAAATTGTGTGCTCAGAATAAGTTTAAACCTTGTGCCTTGTGATTATTAACCAATTTTTATGCTGAATGGTCGGCTCAAACTCAATTGCGAAACACCGTGAGTCTGTTAATGTGTGACTTAAATGGAACTCATTAATAACCAGTATCACGTAATAACCTGGGTTAGAATAGAAGGCTTGTCCAACGAGCTGCGTCACCAGGTAATGTAAACGATCGGTAGCGAAGCTCCCCTCACGGCCAATGAGAGAGAGTCTCGCGATATTTCAGGCGAATTTGAGGTTTCAGAGCGTAGATCGCACAGGCAGGGATTCTTGTGAGCACTCAATGAACGGAGGCTGAAGTTGTGTAAAAGACATGCATTTATTCCTATAACTAACATAAGACAGACATTACACCTAACAAACAATAAACACGAAATAACGGAGTGGACACAAACAATGTAATCATGAAAATGCAATGACCAGATTTAAAATGAGTAACCTTAAAAGGGAAAATACTGTTCTGCAAAGCAAGCAATTTGTGGAAATACTGTCCTAAAGTAATATAGCAGGTGAATAGGAGTTTAGGTTGTTATAAATGAAAGGAAGTTTGTTTACTTGGTTGCAGAGTGGGGGGGGGGGGGTCTTGGCAGTTGGTTGCGGAGGCTGATGAGCTGATGGGTGATGGCACTCAGGGAGGCGCGGTGTTTGCAGCGGTTGTTGGAGTGGAGCCCCTCTGATTCCCTCTCCTGGTGAAGCTTGGGCTTGGTTGCAGTTCTCTGTCCAGCTGGGTCTTCACTGATAGGCTTCAGGAGGGCTTCTTGTGGGCTTCTCTTCTCTTGGGCTGATGTTCTCTGCCTCTCTTCGTGCTGATGGTCTTTTGTTTTCTCCTCCCTTCTGTTTCTCCTCTCCTGGCTTTGTTCTGAGGTGCCAGGTTTTATAGTGTAAAGTTCGTGAATAGGAGTGACCAGGAATTCGACTCCTGGACCAATGGCTGACCATCCATTTGGCGGGCTTTCGGAAGGGGGTCTGTATCAGTCCTTTTGAGATTTATGACCAGAGTGATTTCCCTTGTATTGATGATTTTCGTTAGGCTGGTGTAACTTTTGATATATTCACTTTCGTGGTAACCACTGACCAGATTTGGAAACTGGAGTGATTTTCCATCGGTTTGATACCAAACATGCCATAGCAGCCTAGCGGTTCACACCTCATACCATCTGTAATGATTAATTAATGATTACTTATATTATGTCGTTATGTTATATTACTCACACCTTATTTTATGCCTCACAATCTATATAATTGTAAATATACTGTGTAGCTGCTGGCGCGTTCCAAACTAAATCTCATTGTACTTACAATGTCAATAAAAACATCCATCCATCCATCTAGGCAGGCCAGTGTCGCCTCCATCCTTCCTGAAGTCAGTGATTCCTTTGTCTTTGTGCTGTTTAGTGCCAAATTGTTTGCTGAACTCCAACCTATCAGTTTCTGGACCTCATCTCTGTAAGCTGACTCATAAGAACCAAAGAGATTTACAAATGAGAGGAGGCCATTCGGCCCATCAAGCTCCTTTGAGGAGAACTTAGCTAATAGCTCAAAAATCTTATCTAGCTCTGATTTAAAAGAACCCAGGGTTTTAGCTTGTGTTACAATAACAGGAAGACTATTCCATACTCTAACTACACGCTGTGTACAGAAATGCTTCATCAAATTCGTTTTAAAATGTTCTCCAGCTAATTTCCACTTATGGCCACGAGTTCTGGTATTTAAACTAACATTGAAATAGCCATTTGGCTGAACAGCATCCAGACCTGTTAGAATCTTAAACACCTGGATTATGTCCCCCCTTAGTCTCCTTTGCTCGAGGCTAAACAGATTCAGCTCAGCTAACCTCTCCTCATTAGACATTCCTCTAAGACCAGGAATCATTCTCGTTGCCCTACGTTGCACCTTTTCCAAGGCAGCAATGTCCTTCTTAAGGTATGGTAACCAAACCCGCACACAATATTCTAGGTGGGGTCTTACCAAGGAATTATATTATCGTAGCATCACTTGCCTTGTCTTAAACTCCACACACCTAGAGATGCAATGTGCCTTCTCGCGTGGTGTTCCTGCAGAGGGAGTCTGTGAGTGCTGGAGATTGGGGGAGGGGGCAGTGTGGCTATGTCTGCTCTGTGTTCCTCCAGACGAGCAAAGAAGCTGTTTAGCTCCTTTGCTAAAAGGGCGTTGCTGTTAACAGTGACGGTGTTGTTGCCTTTGAAGTTTGTAATGTGTTGTATTCCCTGCCACACCCACTGTGGGTTGTTGTATGTGAAGTAGACCTCTATTTTCTGTTTCTCTGCCTGCCTGGCAACCTTGATGCCCCTATTCAGGTTAGCTCTGGCTGCACTCTGTGTTCTTGACTGCGCTGTCTTGTCCTGTAGTATTGTATTGTTGCTCTTGTGTTTATCTTGCACTTTCTCCCTCTGTTTGTGCTCCTTTCACTCTGTATAGTTCTATCTTGCCCGCACTTGTGTCATCTTGTGTTGTTTCTGTTTTTCTTCTTTGTGTTGCACCGTGGTCCAGGAGGAACAATGTTTCCTTTCACTGTGTACTGTGTATATTGCTGAAATAACAATAAACCCACTTGACCACCTGCCTCAATTCATCCTGAAGAGTTTTCCAATGTTGTTCAAAGGTCTGTTTGTTTCGAGTGAAGGACACGCCCCTGGACGTGCTGGATAAGGGGACCACAGATCAGTGTCCTCAGTCCTGCTTCTCCCTTCAAAGCTGAGAGGAAGATGACCCGCCTGCTGCTTCTGGTTTTGGCTTATGGAGCTCTGCTTATCTCCACAGAGGCCCAGCAAGATTACCACAGTCTCCCTGCACTCACAAGACGGCCATTAAACTCGCAGTCGAAAATGCTCATCAAGGAACCCGTCAGCACATGAATTTCTATAACATCCAGGGCCGTCCGAAGGTAACTGCTGAGAAAGTGTTTACAAAAGTGTGAAACTTTCATCATCTGCAAGCTGAACTAATGAGTATCACATTGATTTTGATGTTTTAATTTCAATGCATATGATGCTTAATGTCTCTTCACAATGAAAGTGATGGTTGTATATCTCAGCCCTGGTCAATTTTACCTTCTCACAGTTTCTCTCTGAATCTGCTGCAGTCAAGTCTGTGACAGTTTGCCATTTTTTGGGTGATTATTGTTTGTTATATTGCCTTTAAAACAGTTGTAGGCAATTTTGTATATAACGTGTTTATGTGATTTAGATCAGCAGTGAATACATTGACATTGAGATTCTCTTGAGAGCAACAAAATGTCCAAAGTCAACTGCAACAGACCATCGGGCTGACTGTATTTTCATGGACAAGAGGGTAAGTAAAGAGTCACTGTGACTGTGAGCATTGGACATATCAGTTAGCAAATTAATTTAGGTTCATGTTAACTTTTTTGATGCCCTGCGGGGGAAAGTTAGCCAACAATAAAGTAACAAATACATAGGTGGCCTCAAAGAGCCAGTTCCTTCACCTTATTCTCAAATTTTAGTAGGTTTACAGGCTTAAAGGCTGGATTACCAGGCAGAAGCAAATGCTAATCATCTGAGGGGTGACCTGTAGATTATGCTTCGAGCTATGAACCCTAGCTGGCCTTATTTAAAGACCTGTGGGCTGTACTACAAAGCGGGTTTTACATACCCAGAGTTAACTCAATCGAGCCAGGTTAACTAAAACTCATTGTTGAAATCAGCCTTAAATGGCAGTGTGGTGTTTTGTGGTGAAAGGGCAGGACTTAACTCTTGTTTTAATTAGAAAGCCAGTAATTAAACCTGGTCAGAGCAGGGTAGATGTGCAGTGTGAATTACCCTTTAAATTTACCTCTTTAAATAGTGAACTACAGGACCACTTAGCTTGATCGGAGGACAGTATTTTAATACAGAGCAGTGTTCAGTTAAACGGGATTTGTTGTTCATACTTTTAGATGAACTTGCTTTGTATAATATAGCCTTATGGTGACCCTGCTTTGGAAGCTCTTTCCTCTAAAATTGTTCTGTGTCATTAGAGAGAGGAAGGATACCGCTTTTGTCAAATTGACAGGTCGGGTCAAAGGTCACGTTCAAAAGTTCAGTGGGCGGAGCTTATGTTGTAGTGGGTTGAGCTTGGTTGTGTAACTGACGCAATAGCATATGGATTTAATTATTTATTTAAATATTTTTTTTTGTCTTCTTCCCCGGGGGGGTTGGTTGTGTAACTGCTGCAATGGTATTTGTATTTAATTATTTATTTATTATTTTAAATGATTGTGGCTTAGGGGGCCTGGGTTGGTTGTGTTAGTGCTGCAATGGTATTTGGATTTAATTATTTATTATTTTAAATGCTTATTTTAAATGTTTATTATTTTAAAATGATATTGAGGAGAGTGCTTATGAGTGTGTATTATTTTAAAAATGATATTGATGAGAGTGCTTATGAGCGTGTGTTATTTGAATAAGTTATTATTATTATTATTTTGTGGTGCGCGGGCGGGAGTGAGCGGGGGGGTGGGTTACCTGATGGAGCGCGAGCGTACGGTGTGCGGTAGCGTGGTAAGGTCCCCGGGCTTCGGAGAATCAGCAAAGGACTTATTCACATACTGGTGCGGTAGCGCGGAAAGGTCCGCACGGCTTTGGATAATCCTCGGAGAGAGCGATGCGGGAGAGCTGAGAGGCGTGCTGCTGCGCGAGTCTGAGAGAAACTGTGAGAGACTGTGGGATAAAATGGTAAAGTTGGAGCAAAGAATGAGAGGAGGAGGTGCAGGGTCTATCGTCCAATAAAAACGCTCGGCGCTAGTTTTGACCGTGTGTTTTTTCCTCACGCAAGCGTTTGTATCACATCGGCGTATGGCGCCAATTTGTAAAGGTCATAAGTCGAGACATACATCGAGTCTGTCAATTTGTCCGCCAGTAAATTCTGCAGGGCCGTGCCACCTGACCATCGAGGCGCCCCCCTACCCGGCCACGCGGGCCATACATCGAGTCTGACACTTTTCCCCTCCAGTAAATTCTGTTTAAAGTTTTGTTTTCACATACGTCCCAAATTACAGATAATTTTCTTACACAGGCACGAGTAGCATCATCAAGGCCGTACCACCTGGTCATACATCAAGTCTGACAATTTCCCCGCCAGTAAATTCTGTTTATAGTTTTGTTTGTCATACATGACCGTGCAGATATGGGGTGACAGAGACAATTAAATTGTATTGCGGCGAGCGGGGGGGCCTATTCCTCCTAGGGCAGAGGCACAAGTATCTTCGAGGTCTTACCCTTCCTGCCAGCCAAAGAGGTTCATCCAGGCCTTACCCGGTGAGTATATTATTTCTTTTATTCGCGTGATAAAAATGCTAATTAATTAAATTAAATTAAATTAAATTAAAAATAACATTCTAATAATAGGTATTCTCTGTTTTTTCTATGTACAAGAGAGAGAGACTGCGCTGACCGGTCAAGAGAAAATCTACAAGAGACCTGAATCAGCAGTGTTATAAAGCACATAGCCAACGCTAATTAATAAAGAATTTAAGCATAATAGCCCAGACGTACCATGGCCTATAGCTGGTAGAAACGGAGCTATCCTACGGCCTACAAGATAAAAGCATATGGCACCAAATTGGAATCAGTAGTCTTTAAAAGAATAAATGGACTAGCAACTGTCTCTGGGGGAGCAGCCCCGGTTAGGTACTATTAAGCAGCATTTAGTGACATGCATCAAAACACATTTTTTAAAACTTTGACAGAATAAAGTCTTAGTTATTTTAATAAATACGTTTTTCAGTAAATGTTTATTCACGCGCATGCGGACAAACACACACCCCGGAGGTCAAACTAAAAAAAAGTTGATACAAACTACAGTTGTATCGGACACGCACACAAAAACACAAAAGAGTTTGCTCAATCAAAAAACACCAAACATATATAGTTCACGTTTTTTATTAAAATGTATAAGGATTGTTTTGATTTAAATTAATATGAGTGGAATATAAGTCATTTACGCAACAGGATTTGAGGAAGAACCTAAATAGCAGCTAGAAATGACCGACCAGGCAGGCAGAAGTCTGCTTTTCTTATCTCACAAGTCATGGAAGGGTGGGAGGGGGGGGGGGCCACATAAGTGTGGGGTAGGAACTGTGGAATCAGGCAGGGGTGTAAGAATTTAGGATATAGTCTTGTTATTTTAAAGAAGGTGTACATGATTATTTAATTATATTTAAAGAAGGTGTACATGATTATTTAATTATATTTAATAGGAACCAGTAAGCTGCATTTAGCACCATGCTGCAAATACACATTAAAAACTTTAAAGAATAAGGTCTTAGTTATTTTAATAAAGACATCCTACAAGGTGTCCACGGCCCCAGCTTATATAATCTACAAGCTTGATCTGAGATGCTTGCTGGAGTACAATGCTAAGTTGACAACGGTAACGGAGCTGCAGACTGTTTGATAGTTAATGAAACATAGTTCAAATTCAACAGTGTCAGCAGTCATCCACTATGCAGGGAGACTACAGATTCACTATAACGACCCCATTTATCTGCTAGAATTATTTAAAAATTGTTTTTGACAGAATAAAGCCTTAGTTATTTTAATAAATATGTTTTTTCAGTAAATGTATATTCATGCTCATGTGCACAAACACACACACACACACACACACACACACACACACACACACGCACACCGGTGGTCAGGGGCTATAGAGTTTAACTTTAGGTCTGTGAAAGTATAGGACCGCCATGTGTATACAGACCCCAAAACATACTAACTTAGTCGTTCATGAGTCTTATTGTAAAAAACCACACAAAATAGACTTGTAAATTTTAAAGAAAACACATTAACAGCTTTTGTTAATGTTTAAATGTATAAAAACTTTAGATGTGTTTGTTAAACAGTCAAACAAAAATGTGTTATTTTAAAGTAGTATAAAATATAACCTTAACTTTGGACGCAAGATGAACAACCTACACAGACACAAACACAGACAGACACACACACACAGCAAAACCCCAAGCATGCGCACAAGCGCACAACCAAAGGTTGGGAAGTGTGCTTTCCTTATCTCACAAGTCATGGAAGGGTGGGAGGGGGGCCATATAAGTGAGGGGTAGGAACTGTGGAATCAGGCAAGGGTGTAAGAATTTAGGATATAGTCTTGTTATTTTAAAGAAGGTGTACATGATTATTTAATTACATTTAATAGCAACCAGTAAGCTGCATTTACACATTAAATGCAAATACACTTTAAAACTTTAAAGAATGGTAATATAACTTGACCATAGTTTTTAGTTACACAAATATTTTAAGACGTAACATGAACGTTTTTCAAAGTAAGATGTACAAATGTTTTAAAATGTGACATGAAAGTTTTTCAAAGTAAGATGTACAAGTATTTTAAAATGTAACATGAAAGTTTTTCAAAGTAAGATGTACAAGTATTTTAAAATGTAACATGAAAGTTTTTCAAAGTAAGATGTACAAATGTTTTAAAATGTAACATTAAAGTTTTTCAAAGTAAGATGTACAACTGTTTTAAGACGTAACATAAAAGTTTTTCAAAGTAAGATGTACAGATGTTTTAAGATGTAAGATGTTTGGGTGTTTTACAAAAACATTTTGTTATATGTTTGCAGCCCAAACGTATTTTTAAAATGTACAAAGTTTTATGCATTCATTTTGTGAATTAGTTTTGAAATCTAATATGAACATGGCTTTTATTTTACAAAAGCAAAGTTGTAAAAAGTTTGTAGGGATTTTATCAAAGGAGATTTTGTTAATGTAATATGAAGTTTTTTTTATTTTCAAAGTTGCACAAGTGTTTTAAAATGTATCATGTATACGTGTGTTTTATTTTTCAAGCTTGTGTACATTTATCAAATGAGTTTTTAAAATGTACCATGACCGGGTGTTTTATTATTCAAAATAAAAGTTGTGCATATGTTTTGTTATATGTATGTAGCACGGTTGTGTTTTTAAAATGTACTAATTTTGTGGGGTGGTGGGAATAAACCGTATTTAAAGGGGTACCTCTCATGGAATCTACCAATCTTTAACAGCTGATGAACCCTGAGCCACACGGGGACTGGGAGTTTTAACCGTGAGACTCGACACCTAGGCATTAGATCCTTATGTCAGCAATGCTCCCCATGCATGTACCCAGTGTAGGGTCAGGTCCAGAGAAAGCTGTAACTACGAGTGCAGCTGATTAATAGCATTTAATTTATAACAGTAGGAGCTAGTAAACTACATTTAGCAGTCGCATTAAAACACGTTAAAGACTTTAAAGAATAAAGGCTTAGTTATTTTTTAATAAAGATGGCTTTTCAGTAAATGTTGACTTCCCTACAAGGTGACCCCCAAGGCCTATGCTTATAGCATCCGGGTGCCTGATTTGAGATGCTTACTGAGGATGCCATGTTAACACCGGTAACTGAGCTGCACCATCTGTCACACTTAATGAAACTTAGTCCTAATTCAACAGAACCAGTCGTCATCCACTTTGCAGTGAGATTTCTGAGCGAAAAGTGAGCGAAGTTTCATTTTCTTACTTTACCACCTATCGGTTAGTAAGGGAAATGGAGGCGGTAATATGTCGGACACGTCAATGGCACTGAGCGCGAGGGAGTGTGCGGTGTGGCGCGAGCTGCTAGCTGATGTAACGCTGCGAACAGTGGGGCTCTTACGTTTTTAAGATGCGGCTAACTATCCCCGAGACACTTTAGCCAGGTTCGTGTATATTTGCTCTTAATGCTGCGGTCAACGCCAGGAGGGAGCTGGCTAGCAATAACATCTTTAGCTGGTCTTAAAGCTTGCTGTATTTTTCATTCAGTAAATACACGGTTTAGAAGAAAACCTAATCGACATTTAAATAAATAAAAAATAAACGTACAAAACTATTGAAATCCACAAGAAGCATGTGCATATTTTTCTGGTTTGCATGTTATGTGTGGTTGTCTAAGCACCGTCGGCCTAGTGTTTGATAGGTGATGGAGAAGCATACGGTCGTAAACTGCATGCGCTTATGCCAACAGGTGTTTAACATACAAACATAGACGCTTTTCTCTAACGTAAAACATTTAAAGGCTCATTCTGTTTTGTCGACATTCTTTAATTTTATTCAAGTAGCCTCTAATCACCTTACACTTGTTCTATTTTACTGTAGAGTATTTTAAAACAATGTCACTGAAATGTCACCACATGTCAAAGCTAACAAGGTAACATGATTGTATCAGCGGAACAAAAAGCCGTCGCCTGGATATGTATAGACAGATCATGTATTGCTCAGCAAATCGACAGCATTTTGAAATCTATTTGTATCTAGACAAATATATTGGGAATGAAGCGTCGCGTTTTAAGAGGCAGACATTGAGGCCGAATTTAAGTTGGTCACAAATGTATTTTTCTTCTGCAGCTAGAAGCGTCGTCTGAGCCTGATTTTAACGGGCATGTCGGTGTGGGATTCTTATAGTAGAAGTTATGTGAATTGCGGTACTCTGAAATTAAGTGATATGTGTATTAGAATCGTGAAGTGTCATCTTCCTTTTGTTTTAGCTTCCCCCTAGGCATTTTTATGAACTGTATTGCAATATCAGACAGTGTGTCATGAATTTCTGAAGGCATGTTATATATGACCGTTCCTTGGATACGTCTCTTGTACAGTAGTTGCAGTTTGTCTGGACAAGACTGTTTGCCTAATGTGACATGGTGAACAAGTCCTGTGATTAAAGCATTTCTGCTGCTTAAAACATTGTGTTGTATGATGAAGGTTTCTTGCCGGTACATGTTGAATTACATTAGAATATTCAAGTATTATTTTTTAAATCATTTAATGAAATAGGTATTTATCTCATTATTGATGATGCCTGTGGTCCACCTGTATGACAAGTAACCTGTCCCGGACAGAGGTTTCTTCAAGGCCTGTTGTAGGAACCCCATGGTGTAGCATTATGAGAAAGTATACAGGGAGTAGTACAAATGAGCAGTCGCCCTGCCCCTCTTTTACTCATTTTGGATGCTTAAATTACTAAATTGTGTCTTTAATGCTATTCTGTATGATTCTATGGTCTGAGTGAGTCTCCAGTACTACATGAATGGTAAACTTAAAAACTCTACTTCTCTTAGCTTAATAATATTTTCTTTCTTGAGTTGAATTAGTTTGTGTCTAATTTTCATTTTATTGATTTTCTGCACACTTGGATTATTTATTTGCCCCCTTGTCTTAAAGGCTAGAGGGGGTCTGTGCTTGTGACCTGGCAATTATTTTCGGTGTTTGTCACTAAACTTGCAATATAAAATTTGAAGACAGGTCTGTGACCTGTGCTTGCAACAAAAAACGTCTAAGTGGTAGTAGGCAAAGCACAGCACTGCCTATACTTTCTGAAAAGGCTAATCTTTTATGGCACAGACAGGAAAAGGTGATGATCCACTAGCAGCTCCAAGACGAAAATGGGGTTTATTAAAGAAAAACAGAGCACCCTGGGGTAAAATACTAAACAAAAAAGCCGTGAGGGGTCCGAAACTAGCTGGGAGAAATAAGATTGAACTAAAGAAATCATTAAGTAACACAACTAAGGAACTAGGCTAAACAGAGAGCAGGACTAAAAAACCAACCAGTCATTTCACAGTGTGTGTGTGTGTGTGTGTGTGTGTGTGTGTGTGTGTGTGTGTGTGTGGCACATGCATTCGTTTGTCCGTCCGTCTGTGGAGGATTCTTATTACCGCTCTTATCAGTGGCTCTGCCATTCGTTACAAGCCTGTTTGCCGGTAAGACGGCTAACTAGCCTTTTCCAGCAACATGAGCCAAGTCAAGAAAATGTTTATGCTCAGCCCCCAGCAACTGCGTACGCTGACCCAGAGGGCGACCCCGCATACCATCGGGGAATCGGCCCTGGGTGAACTCGAACACCAGATGCAGGGTTTAATAAATCAGCCGGCTATGCATCTGGATGAAAAAGTGAAGAGATACAACCAATTGCTACAGAGGTATCTGAATCTAGCCCGAAAAGAGGAAAATCAGGGGCGAGAAATTGTCCCCAGTCGCGCCGCCGCCGTCAGGCTGTCTCCCCTCCTCCTCCTCGTCCGTTTTTTCTTTCCGCTCTGTAAGGACAATTTCTCGCCCCTGATTTTCCTCTTTTCGGGCTAGATTCAGATACCTCTGTAGCAATTGGTTGTATCTCTTCACTTTTTCATCCAGATGCATAGCCGGCTGATTTATTAAACCCTGCATCTGGTGTTCGAGTTCACCCAGGGCCGATTCCCCGATGGTATGCGGGGTCGCCCTCTGGGTCAGCGTACGCAGTTGCTGGGGGCTGAGCATAAACATTTTCTTGACTTGGCTCATGTTGCTGGAAAAGGCTAGTTAGCCGTCTTACCGGCAAACAGGCTTGTAACGAATGGCAGAGCCACTGATAAGAGCGGTAATAAGAATCCTCCACAGACGGACGGACAAACGAATGCATGTGCCACACACACACACACACACACACACACACACACACACACACACACACACTGTGAAATGACTGGTTGGTTTTTTAGTCCTGCTCTCTGTTTAGCCTAGTTCCTTAGTTGTGTTACTTAATGATTTCTTTAGTTCAATCTTATTTCTCCCAGCTAGTTTCGGACCCCTCACGGCTTTTTTGTTTAGTATTTTACCCCAGGGTGCTCTGTTTTTCTTTAATAAACCCCATTTTCGTCTTGGAGCTGCTAGTGGATCATCACCTTTTCCTGTCTGTGCCATAAAAGATTAGCCTTTTCAGAAAGTATAGGCAGTGCTGTGCTTTGCCTACTACCACTTAGACGTTTTTTGTTGCAAGCACAGGTCACAGACCTGTCTTCAAATTTTATATTGCAAGTTTAGTGACAAACACCGAAAATAATTGCCAGGTCACAAGCACAGACCCCCTCTAGCCTTTAAGACAAGGGGGCAAATAAATAATCCAAGTGTGCAGAAAATCAATAAAATGAAAATTAGACACAAACTAATTCAACTCAAGAAAGAAAATATTATTAAGCTAAGAGAAGTAGAGTTTTTAAGTTTACCATTCATGTAGTACTGGAGACTCACTCAGACCATAGAATCATACAGAATAGCATTAAAGACACAATTTAGTAATTTAAGCATCCAAAATGAGTAAAAGAGGGGCAGGGCGACTGCTCATTTGTACTACTCCCTGTATACTTTCTCATAATGCTACACCATGGGGTTCCTACAACAGGCCTTGAAGAAACCTCTGTCCGGGACAGGTTACTTGTCATACAGGTGGACCACAGGCATCATCAATAATGAGATAAATACCTATTTCATTAAATGATTTAAAAAATAATACTTGAATATTCTAATGTAATTCAACATGTACCGGCAAGAAACCTTCATCATACAACACAATGTTTTAAGCAGCAGAAATGCTTTAATCACAGGACTTGTTCACCATGTCACATTAGGCAAACAGTCTTGTCCAGACAAACTGCAACTACTGTACAAGAGACGTATCCAAGGAACGGTCATATATAACATGCCTTCAGAAATTCATGACACAGTGTCTGATATTGCAATACAGTTCATAAAAATGCCTAGGGGGAAGCTAAAACAAAAGGAAGATGACACTTCACGATTCTAATACACATATCACTTAATTTCAGAGTACCGCAATTCACATAACTTCTACTATAAGAATCCCACACCGACATGCCAGTTAAAATCAGGCTCAGACGACGCTTCTAGCTGCAGAAGAAAAATACATTTGTGACCAACTTAAATTCGGCCTCAATGTCTGCCTCTTAAAACGCGACGCTTCATTCCCAATATATTTGTCTAGATACAAATAGATTTCAAAATGCTGTCGATTTGCTGAGCAATACATGATCTGTCTATACATATCCAGGCGACGGCTTTTTGTTCCGCTGATACAATCATGTTACCTTGTTAGCTTTGACATGTGGTGACATTTCAGTGACATTGTTTTAAAATACTCTACAGTAAAATAGAACAAGTGTAAGGTGATTAGAGGCTACTTGAATAAAATTAAAGAATGTCGACAAAACAGAATGAGCCTTTAAATGTTTTACGTTAGAGAAAAGCGTCTATGTTTGTATGTTAAACACCTGTTGGCATAAGCGCATGCAGTTTACGACCGTATGCTTCTCCATCACCTATCAAACACTAGGCCGACGGTGCTTAGACAACCACACATAACATGCAAACCAGAAAAATATGCACATGCTTCTTGTGGATTTCAATAGTTTTGTACGTTTATTTTTTATTTATTTAAATGTCGATTAGGTTTTCTTCTAAACCGTGTATTTACTGAATGAAAAATACAGCAAGCTTTAAGACCAGCTAAAGATGTTATTGCTAGCCAGCTCCCTCCTGGCGTTGACCGCAGCATTAAGAGCAAATATACACGAACCTGGCTAAAGTGTCTCGGGGATAGTTAGCCGCATCTTAAAAACGTAAGAGCCCCACTGTTCGCAGCGTTACATCAGCTAGCAGCTCGCGCCACACCGCACACTCCCTCGCGCTCAGTGCCATTGACGTGTCCGACATATTACCGCCTCCATTTCCCTTACTAACCGATAGGTGGTAAAGTAAGAAAATGAAACTTCGCTCACTTTTCGCTCAGAAATCTCACTGCAAAGTGGATGACGACTGGTTCTGTTGAATTAGGACTAAGTTTCATTAAGTGTGACAGATGGTGCAGCTCAGTTACCGGTGTTAACATGGCATCCTCAGTAAGCATCTCAAATCAGGCACCCGGATGCTATAAGCATAGGCCTTGGGGGTCACCTTGTAGGGAAGTCAACATTTACTGAAAAGCCATCTTTATTAAAAAATAACTAAGCCTTTATTCTTTAAAGTCTTTAACGTGTTTTAATGCGACTGCTAAATGTAGTTTACTAGCTCCTACTGTTATAAATTAAATGCTATTAATCAGCTGCACTCGTAGTTACAGCTTTCTCTGGACCTGACCCTACACTGGGTACATGCATGGGGAGCATTGCTGACATAAGGATCTAATGCCTAGGTGTCGAGTCTCACGGTTAAAACTCCCAGTCCCCGTGTGGCTCAGGGTTCATCAGCTGTTAAAGATTGGTAGATTCCATGAGAGGTACCCCTTTAAATACGGTTTATTCCCACCACCCCACAAAATTAGTACATTTTAAAAACACAACCGTGCTACATACATATAACAAAACATATGCACAACTTTTATTTTGAATAATAAAACACCCGGTCATGGTACATTTTAAAAACTCATTTGATAAATGTACACAAGCTTGAAAAATAAAACACACGTATACATGATACATTTTAAAACACTTGTGCAACTTTGAAAATAAAAAAAACTTCATATTACATTAACAAAATCTCCTTTGATAAAATCCCTACAAACTTTTTACAACTTTGCTTTTGTAAAATAAAAGCCATGTTCATATTAGATTTCAAAACTAATTCACAAAATGAATGCATAAAACTTTGTACATTTTAAAAATACGTTTGGGCTGCAAACATATAACAAAATGTTTTTGTAAAACACCCAAACATCTTACATCTTAAAACATCTGTACATCTTACTTTGAAAAACTTTTATGTTACGTCTTAAAACAGTTGTACATCTTACTTTGAAAAACTTTAATGTTACATTTTAAAACATTTGTACATCTTACTTTGAAAAACTTTCATGTTACATTTTAAAATACTTGTACATCTTACTTTGAAAAACTTTCATGTTACATTTTAAAATACTTGTACATCTTACTTTGAAAAACTTTCATGTCACATTTTAAAACATTTGTACATCTTACTTTGAAAAACGTTCATGTTACGTCTTAAAATATTTGTGTAACTAAAAACTATGGTCAAGTTATATTACCATTCTTTAAAGTTTTAAAGTGTATTTGCATTTAATGTGTAAATGCAGCTTACTGGTTGCTATTAAATGTAATTAAATAATCATGTACACCTTCTTTAAAATAACAAGACTATATCCTAAATTCTTACACCCTTGCCTGATTCCACAGTTCCTACCCCTCACTTATATGGCCCCCCTCCCACCCTTCCATGACTTGTGAGATAAGGAAAGCACACTTCCCAACCTTTGGTTGTGCGCTTGTGCGCATGCTTGGGGTTTTGCTGTGTGTGTGTGTCTGTCTGTGTTTGTGTCTGTGTAGGTTGTTCATCTTGCGTCCAAAGTTA
Source organism: Brienomyrus brachyistius (assembly GCF_023856365.1). NCBI lineage: Eukaryota > Metazoa > Chordata > Actinopteri > Osteoglossiformes > Mormyridae > Brienomyrus > Brienomyrus brachyistius. Next base: position 173,809 of record NW_026042437.1, on the reverse strand, counting down.
AGGTTATATTTTATACTACTTTAAAATAACACATTTTTGTTTGACTGTTTAACAAACACATCTAAAGTTTTTATACATTTAAACATTAACAAAAGCTGTTAATGTGTTTTCTTTAAAATTTACAAGTCTATTTTGTGTGGTTTTTTACAATAAGACTCATGAACGACTAAGTTAGTATGTTTTGGGGTCTGTATACACATGGCGGTCCTATACTTTCACAGACCTAAAGTTAAACTCTATAGCCCCTGACCACCGGTGTGCGTGTGTGTGTGTGTGTGTGTGTGTGTGTGTGTGTGTGTGTTTGTGCACATGAGCATGAATATACATTTACTGAAAAAACATATTTATTAAAATAACTAAGGCTTTATTCTGTCAAAAACAATTTTTAAATAATTCTAGCAGATAAATGGGGTCGTTATAGTGAATCTGTAGTCTCCCTGCATAGTGGATGACTGCTGACACTGTTGAATTTGAACTATGTTTCATTAACTATCAAACAGTCTGCAGCTCCGTTACCGTTGTCAACTTAGCATTGTACTCCAGCAAGCATCTCAGATCAAGCTTGTAGATTATATAAGCTGGGGCCGTGGACACCTTGTAGGATGTCTTTATTAAAATAACTAAGACCTTATTCTTTAAAGTTTTTAATGTGTATTTGCAGCATGGTGCTAAATGCAGCTTACTGGTTCCTATTAAATATAATTAAATAATCATGTACACCTTCTTTAAATATAATTAAATAATCATGTACACCTTCTTTAAAATAACAAGACTATATCCTAAATTCTTACACCCCTGCCTGATTCCACAGTTCCTACCCCACACTTATGTGGCCCCCCCCCCCTCCCACCCTTCCATGACTTGTGAGATAAGAAAAGCAGACTTCTGCCTGCCTGGTCGGTCATTTCTAGCTGCTATTTAGGTTCTTCCTCAAATCCTGTTGCGTAAATGACTTATATTCCACTCATATTAATTTAAATCAAAACAATCCTTATACATTTTAATAAAAAACGTGAACTATATATGTTTGGTGTTTTTTGATTGAGCAAACTCTTTTGTGTTTTTGTGTGCGTGTCCGATACAACTGTAGTTTGTATCAACTTTTTTTTAGTTTGACCTCCGGGGTGTGTGTTTGTCCGCATGCGCGTGAATAAACATTTACTGAAAAACGTATTTATTAAAATAACTAAGACTTTATTCTGTCAAAGTTTTAAAAAATGTGTTTTGATGCATGTCACTAAATGCTGCTTAATAGTACCTAACCGGGGCTGCTCCCCCAGAGACAGTTGCTAGTCCATTTATTCTTTTAAAGACTACTGATTCCAATTTGGTGCCATATGCTTTTATCTTGTAGGCCGTAGGATAGCTCCGTTTCTACCAGCTATAGGCCATGGTACGTCTGGGCTATTATGCTTAAATTCTTTATTAATTAGCGTTGGCTATGTGCTTTATAACACTGCTGATTCAGGTCTCTTGTAGATTTTCTCTTGACCGGTCAGCGCAGTCTCTCTCTCTTGTACATAGAAAAAACAGAGAATACCTATTATTAGAATGTTATTTTTAATTTAATTTAATTTAATTTAATTAATTAGCATTTTTATCACGCGAATAAAAGAAATAATATACTCACCGGGTAAGGCCTGGATGAACCTCTTTGGCTGGCAGGAAGGGTAAGACCTCGAAGATACTTGTGCCTCTGCCCTAGGAGGAATAGGCCCCCCCGCTCGCCGCAATACAATTTAATTGTCTCTGTCACCCCATATCTGCACGGTCATGTATGACAAACAAAACTATAAACAGAATTTACTGGCGGGGAAATTGTCAGACTTGATGTATGACCAGGTGGTACGGCCTTGATGATGCTACTCGTGCCTGTGTAAGAAAATTATCTGTAATTTGGGACGTATGTGAAAACAAAACTTTAAACAGAATTTACTGGAGGGGAAAAGTGTCAGACTCGATGTATGGCCCGCGTGGCCGGGTAGGGGGGCGCCTCGATGGTCAGGTGGCACGGCCCTGCAGAATTTACTGGCGGACAAATTGACAGACTCGATGTATGTCTCGACTTATGACCTTTACAAATTGGCGCCATACGCCGATGTGATACAAACGCTTGCGTGAGGAAAAAACACACGGTCAAAACTAGCGCCGAGCGTTTTTATTGGACGATAGACCCTGCACCTCCTCCTCTCATTCTTTGCTCCAACTTTACCATTTTATCCCACAGTCTCTCACAGTTTCTCTCAGACTCGCGCAGCAGCACGCCTCTCAGCTCTCCCGCATCGCTCTCTCCGAGGATTATCCAAAGCCGTGCGGACCTTTCCGCGCTACCGCACCAGTATGTGAATAAGTCCTTTGCTGATTCTCCGAAGCCCGGGGACCTTACCACGCTACCGCACACCGTACGCTCGCGCTCCATCAGGTAACCCACCCCCCCGCTCACTCCCGCCCGCGCACCACAAAATAATAATAATAATAACTTATTCAAATAACACACGCTCATAAGCACTCTCATCAATATCATTTTTAAAATAATACACACTCATAAGCACTCTCCTCAATATCATTTTAAAATAATAAACATTTAAAATAAGCATTTAAAATAATAAATAATTAAATCCAAATACCATTGCAGCACTAACACAACCAACCCAGGCCCCCTAAGCCACAATCATTTAAAATAATAAATAAATAATTAAATACAAATACCATTGCAGCAGTTACACAACCAACCCCCCCGGGGAAGAAGACAAAAAAAAATATTTAAATAAATAATTAAATCCATATGCTATTGCGTCAGTTACACAACCAAGCTCAACCCACTACAACATAAGCTCCGCCCACTGAACTTTTGAACGTGACCTTTGACCCGACCTGTCAATTTGACAAAAGCGGTATCCTTCCTCTCTCTCTGTCATTAAACCCTGCACTCCAGCAGCTCTGCCTTAAATCATTAGATATATCTTTACTACACCTTCTCTCACTGTATTTATTGCCCACCACTCTTTAAATACTGTTTTTGTGTGTCTGTGTGTTTTTGCAGCCATTCATTAACTGTAGAGTTTGCAGCAGACGGTCTGGTAATGATCTTACACATCCATCAAATGACTGTGTACCAAACAAGAAAGTGGATGAAGTAAGTGTAGAGAGTCTTAGCATTATGGAAATGTAACAGGTGTGTGAATTGTGTCTAAACATGTGGTTAAACTTTGATTGTGTTTGTACATGCAAAAATTTGATCAGAGTACTGTTTATTAATGACAATGTTACTTTTAATCTGAACAACAGTGGCAGCACCAAGGAAAAGCTTGGGGGGGGGGGCTCTAGCTCCTCCTCCAATGACCATAGTACCCCCACAGCACCCCCAAAATATTGGTTTCATTTTTTCTTTAACTATCTGTAAAATCTGTATATTGTGTAAGACATTTTTGCGGTTTTTACAGCATACTTGTAGTGTATTTTTTCTTCAAAGTACACATAGAGGCTCTGTGAGCTAGACGTTAGAATTTTATATTTTATCCTATTTTATCCATGCTGTAGCTTATCGTGCTGTGTGCTTCTATACACCATCTACATAAGCTGAAAAGCTAAAGCACCCGGTCTAAATAATCTCACTCCCCTATAGCACCTGTAGCATTAAGTCACTGGCGCTGCCACTGCTGAATAAACGACTCCAATCTGACTAAACCGCTTAACTTTTCCTCCCCATGTTACATTTCAGGACAAACGACGTAATATGTGTCCTTCTGATAAACCTCTTCTCAGACCTAAAACTGCCTTGGCTTCCAAGGACACTAAAGAAGCTGAAGGAGACCGTCTGGCTGTTTCTGATGGCTGATGGTCCTGCAATGTGGACCAGAGGAGGAAACTGGGAGGGAAAATGCTTTGCTTTATATCATGCCCACCCAAAGCCCCCAGTGAGTAAGCCATAGGCGCCGATAGCATGGAAAAACTCCCAAGAAGGAAGAAACCTTGGGAGGGACCAAACTCAAAGGGGGAGCCCATCCTCCTGGGGCCGGCAAAGTGTAGGTGCAGGATCACAAAAAAACTTGACGAGAGAAACGAGAGAATTCGACTGTCCCTCACAAAAACTGTAAAGTTTTAGTGGCTAAATTGCTTTTTCTATGCCTTTTCAAACAGGAGGAGATTTGTTTGGCTATACGTAGAAATTTTCTATACAATTTAGACAGCACAGAATCATTAACCTACTTTAATGCATTTATTAATACAACCACATATTTCACACATTTTGACATCAGTCATGCAGTGAAGATACAGTCTCTTTATTTCTTGACGCCAACCCTCCCCATTAATCCGGGCTTGGGACCGACACCTAGTTGAGCTGGCTTTCTCCCTTAAGTGGCTGGGTTAGGCTAAACTATGTACATATTTATGAAGACTACTATAAATTTATAAAGACCTCCCTAAATATGTAGTCTAACAAAACGCAGTTTAAAGAAGGTAGCCTACCTGGTAAACAAAGAAATTAAAAGGCCCACAGCATATAATCGGGCTATATCCAAGCAGTTTTTAAGAACGTAACCTACATGGCGAAATTGAATTACTTTCTGGACCAACAAACGCAACCAGACATGAACATTATGCACCTTCCTAGTCTTGATGTATGTCGTCATACAGATGAGGACGTTAAGGCAGCCTTTAGGTCCGACCCATCATGCACTGCAGTTTTTTGCAAATTCCTCAGATGGAAAACCATTAAATACCTCTTCTATTACCTTATATTACCTTATATTCATGTAATAAATATACAAATATCAATTAGTTGGAAATCAGCCAGACAGACGTAATTACTACAAATGGTTTCCACTGTATTTGTGACTCTGAGTGCCGCAGGCTTGGATGCAGTGCCGCACCATTTTGTAAGGCATGCACTGGCCAATCATGTAGCACTTCTCTCATAAATATTAATGAGACATCACCTACCACCCTGCAAAAAAGAAATTTGCCGCTCGTCCCCCTGCACATGAACCAACATGGCTGTGTCAACCAGCGGAGCTCCGGAGCCTCTGGAGAAACACGCGGCAAAAAAGGCTCGCATACGGTCTTCCAGAGTTTGGGAATACTTCAGTCATGACACCTTTTCTGCGCCTCTACTGTAGCTGGCGTTAATGACGCTGTTTCAGCCATTTTATATTTTCTGTTTACTTATTCTGTCATGTAAGACTGAGACAAATTATCGTTTACGACTATTCTTACACACTGTAGCCTGACTTGCTGACTTAAGTAAGCTTAACTATAAGCTACCTTTGCTAGTGTTTGTGAATAACATGTTTCTCTAGTTATGAAATTATTCCATGTTTTAGCATCTGTTTCAACATTAAAGTCAAATTGGTATATTGAAATATGTAAAAACTATTGAACTATTAGCTTAAGTCTAACATAGAAAATCCTACTGAATCTCTTAAGATTTTCCTTTTTTGTTAATGCACTAATGTTTAAGAAGTGTCTTAAATTGAATTTCAGATTTGTGTGTGGGTGGGAGTGGGTGAATTGTATTAAATTCATACATTCATTCTTTTGGCTCAGACATTACTGACCTAAAACAAATTGAGGCATTGGGTAAGTGCTTAAATTAGCTACTAAATGGCAAAAAATATTCTAAATATCACATTTTCCATTCTTCGGTATAATTTTAATGAATCACCTATGCTGCCAAACATTAACGCATAGATTGTCACAACACTCTATGTTTTAGTTCTTCTTTATGTGTATAGGACGGTGTGATGGTTCTGGTGGTGGGTGTGGCCGACGCTGCTCGCGATGTTTGGCTATGCTGCAGTCCCAGGGACCAAGTTGGAACACATTTCCACCTTCAAGCTTAGGTGGAAAAACGGCACCGAGACCCAGCAGCAGGACAACTTCTTGTCCAGACAACCAGCCCTGCTTCATCATTGAAGTAAGCCCTGTGAACAGGAGCGAGATGTACTTCTGCAGTGGATGTTATAGCGGAAAGAACATCCCCATCCTCACGTCTGCCGGAGTGCCCCCTCAAGTGGGTGTGTGACTTAACTCGATGGATGAATTGGACAGAATGTACTGTTACTAGAGGTCGACCGATATGGGTTTTTCAAGTCAAGGGTCAGGCGATGGCCGATATATGCTGCTGATTTTTTTTGGCCGATAATTGGACGTTTTCCCCTCTATTTGCATGGTAAAATATCACACTAATAATAACAAACGATACACAAAATTTCTCAATTTAGCATTTATTGAATACTCAACTTGGAAACAATAACACATTTATAAACAATAAAAATAGCAGCATCAGAATCTCTGTTAGTGCACAATATAGCAGCAAACTCCTCATGTTTGACGGAAGGAAATTTGTAAACAATACAAAAAGGAATAAGCATGTTATCTTTAGTTGTAATCCCACTTCCAGTCCCTGAGTCTTACTCACCACACTCATACTTCACAGCAAACAGACAGCAGTTAATTAACCAGAAGAGAAAAATGCAAAAACACAACAGAACTTGTAAATAATAACAAACTAATAGACAATAAAAATAGCAGCATCAGAATCTCTATTAGTGCCAAATATAGCAGCAAACTCCTCATGTCTGACGGAAGGAAAATTTGTAAATACACAAAGGAATGAGCACATCTTCAGTTTTAATCCCATTTCCAGTCCCTGAGTCTTCCTCATCCCACAAGCAGGCAAGGCATGTCACCCCGGTTGTGTGACACTTATTTTATATAATAAAATAAGTGCCCCCTGCGGCCCCAGAGCCCGAGCAGCCGTCTCCGCTGCCTGCAGCTACCGCGCCCACGTCCGAGGCGCTTTCCCTGCCTGCAGCTCCCGGGCAGGCGCCCCCTCTGCAGCCTGCAGCTCCAGTCCCTGGCCCCACTCCAGTCCCTTCTCCCCCTGTGACTCTGGTACCCTCACCCCGACGAGCCCGACCCCGGCCGCAGGTCCTTATGTCTGTGTCCCATAAGGGGAGAGGACACAGACGCACGGCTGGGGTCCCACCCGCCCAGCCCCCTGGCTCGCCCTCCCTCGCCGGCGCTAGGGCTTGGTCGGCACCTGCGGGTCCTGGCCCTCCGGGTCGGCTGTCGTCTGCGGGTCCCCCTCCGCGGCCTCGTCGCCCTGCCTCGGTCCCTCCTCCGGCGTCTTATCGGTTGCCTGCGGGCCCCCCGACGGCGGCTCCTCATTCGCCTGCTGGTCCTCCCGCTCTGGCGTGTCGGAGGACGTCGCCGTCTGCTGCGGCTCCCCCTCTCTCCTTGCCCTCGCCAGGGTCCCTTCCAGCTCCTTCGTCCCCTTCCCTGGTCTCCCCTCCGACTCCCTCCTTCGTCCCTGCGTCTGTCCCTCACCCCGTCTCCTCGGCCCCTCCGGCTCCGGCCTCCCGGCCGCCTGCAGCCCTTCCGGCTGCCTCCCGTCGCCCGCTGGGTCTCCCTCGGGCTCCTCTTGGTTCCCCCTCCTTCTCTCCCTGGCCTCCCGTCTTTGTCCCTCCTGCCTCTGCTCCCCCTCGCTTTGTTCCTCCTGTCTCTGTCCCTCCTCTCTTTGTCCCTCGTCCCTCTGGCTTCTGCTCCTCTTTCCCCGATGTTCCCTTCGTTCACTCCCGGTCCTTTTGTCCTGCCTGTTCCCTCCGTGTCCCCCTTTCTGATCTGTTTCTCTGCCTTTCCTGTCTTATGTCAAGTCTTGTCCTGGCTCCTTCCCCTGTGCCAGTTCTGTCTGTCCGTTCTGTTCCCTGTCCCTCATTAATGAGGTTTTATATAGATATACATATATGCCCGGCTTGTCCGCTCCTCGTGTGTGCCACGCCCCCTGATTACCCACGTGTGCTTCCCTGATCGTCTCCTGCTTTGCCCGATTACTTTGATTAGTCATGACCTATTTTAAGTCCTGGTCTTACCTGTTTGCCCTGTCCGTCATTGTAGTTTGTCAATGCCTGCGTTCCGTCCTGCTCTACCCGCTCCGTTTCCCCGATTAAAGACCCGTTTTCACAAACACAAAAAAAACTATATGTATACATATACATACACTGAACAATAATATAAACGCAACACTTTTGTTTTTGCTCCCATTTTTCATGAGATGGACTTAAAGATCTACAATTCATTCCAGATACACAATATTACCATTTCTCTCAAACATTTCTCACAAATCAGTCTAAATGTGTGATAGTGAGCACTTCTGCTTTGCTGAGATAATCCATCCCACCTCACAGGTGTGCCACATCAAGATGCTGATCTGACATCATGGGTAGTGCACAGGTGTACCTTATACTGCCCACAATAAAAGGCCACCCTGGAATGTGCAGTTTTGTCTCACAGCAAAATGCCACAGATGCCACAAGCATTGAGGGAGCGTGCAATTGGCATGCTGACAGCAGGAATGTCAACCAGATCTGTTGCTCGTGCATTGAATGTTCATTTCTCAACCATAAGCCGTCTCCAAAGGCGTTTCAGAGAATATGGCAGTACATCCAACCGGCCTCACAACCGCAGACCACGTGTAACCACACCAGCCCAGGACCTCCACATCCAGCAGGTTCACCTCCAAGATCGTCTGAGACCAGCCACTCAGACAGATGATGCACGGCCCCATGTTGCAAGGATCTGTACACAGTTCTTGGAAGCTGAAAATGTCCCAGTTCTTGCATGGCCAGCATACTCACCGGACATGTCACCCGTTGAGCATGTTTGGGATGTGCTTGACCGGCGTATACGACAGCGTGTACCAGTTCCCACTAATATCCAACAACTTCGCACAGCCATTGAAGAGGAGTGGACCAACATTCCACAGGCCACAATTGACAATCTGATAAACTCTATGCGAAGAAGATGTGTTGCATTGTATGAGGCAAATGGTGGTCACACCAGATACTGACCGGTTCTGAGTCCCCAGACCCCCAATAAAGCAAAAAACTGCACATTCCAGGGTGGCCTTTTATTGTGGGCAGTATAAGGTACACCTGTGCACTACCCATGATGTCAGATCAGCATCTTGATGTGGCACACCTGTGAGGTGGGATGGATTATCTCAGCAAAGCAGAAGTGCTCACTATCACACATTTAGACTGATTTGTGAGAAATGTTTGAGAGAAATGGTAATATTGTGTATCTGGAATGAATTGTAGGTCTTTAAGTCCATCTCATGAAAAATGGGAGCAGAAACAAGAGTGTTGCGTTTATATTTTTGTTCAGTATATATATTTATGGGTGTATCGAGACTAGATGGTCAGTATGGATAACTAAGGTGCACTAAAACTGGGTGAGCAGGCAAGGCATGTCACCCAGGTTGTGTGACAATTATTTTATATAAATGTATATATGTATATATATATTCCATCCACCATCCCTCCTTTACGGAGAACTGCGTTATTTTTATTGTCCATTACGAAAAAAATAAAAAAACTATATATATATATATATATATATACATATATATTTATGGGTGTATCGAGACTAGATGGTCATTATGGATAACTAAGGTGCACTAAAACTGGGTGAGCAGGCAAGGCATGTCACCCAGGTTGTGTGACAATTATTTTATATAAATGTATATATATATATATATATTCCATCCACCATCCCTCCTTTACGGAGAACTGCGTTATTTTTCTTTTCTATTGCTAATAAAAAAACTATATATATGTACATATATATATATATATATAAATATATATATATATATATATATATATATATATATGGGTGTATCGAGACTAGATGGTCAGTATGGATAACTAAGGTGCACTAAAATTGGGTGAGCAGGCAAGGCATGTCACCCAGGTTGTGTGACAATTATTTTATATATATGCATATACATATTCCATCCACCATCCCTCCTTTATGGAGAACTGCGTTATTTTTATTGTCTATTGCAAAAAAAAAACAGAAAAACTATATATATATATATATATATATATATATATATATATATATATATATATACATATATATTCATGGGTGTATCGAGACTAGATGGTCATTCTGGATAACTAAAGTGCACTAAAATTGGGTGAGCAGGCAAGGCATGTCACCCAGGTTGTGTGACAATTATTTTATATAAATGTATATATATATATATATATATATATATATATATATATATATATATTCCATCCACCATCCCTCCTTTACGGAGAACTGCGTTATTTTTCTTTTTTATTGCTAATAAAAAAACTATATATATATACATATATATTTATGGGTGTATCGAGACTAGATGGTCATTATGAATAACTAAGGTGCACTAAAATTGGGTGAGCAGGCAAGGCATGTCACCCCGGTTGTGTGACAATTATTTTATATATATATTCCATCCACCATCCCTCCTTTACGGAGGACTGCTTTATTTTTAATATCCATTGCGAAAAAAAAACACAAGAAAAAGAAAAAATATCTATATATATACATATATATATATATATATATATATATATGGGTGTGTCGAGACTAGATGGTCAGTATGGATAACTAAAGTGCACTAAAATTGGGTGAGCAGGCAAGGCATGTCACCCAGGTTGTGTGACAATTATTTTATATAAATGTATATATATATATATATATATATATACACTTATATATATATATATATATATATATATATATTCCATCCACCATCCCTCCTTTACGGAGAACTGTGTTATTTTTCTTTTCTATTGCTAATAAAAAAACTATATATATGTACATATATATATATATATATATATGGGTGTATCGAGAGTAGTTGGTCATTATGGATAACTAAGTTGCACTAAAATTGGGTGAGCAGGCAAGGCATGTCACCCAGGTTGTGTGACAATTATTTTATATAAATGTATATATATATTCCCTCCACCACCCCTCCTTTACGGAGGACTGCTTTATTTTTAATATCCATTGCGAAAAAAAAACACAAGAAAAAGAAAAAATATCTATATATATACATATATATATATATATATATATATATATATATATATATATGGGTGTGTCGAGACTAGATGGTCAGTATGGATAACTGAGGTGCACTAAAATTGGGTGAGCAGGCAAGGCATGTCACCCAGGTTGTGTGACAATTATTTTATATATATGCATATACATATTCCATCCACCATCCCTCCTTTACGGAGAACTGCGTTATTTTTATTGTCTATTGCAAAAAAAAAACAGAAAAACTATATATATATATATATATATATATATATATATATATATATACATATATATTCATGGGTGTATCGAGACTAGATGGTCATTCTGGATAACTAAAGTGCACTAAAATTGGGTGAGCAGGCAAGGCATGTCACCCAGGTTGTGTGACAATTATTTTATATAAATGTATATATATATATATATATATATATATATATATATATATATATTCCATCCACCATCCCTCCTTTACGGAGAACTGCGTTATTTTTCTTTTTTATTGCTAATAAAAAAACTATATATATATACATATATATTTATGGGTGTATCGAGACTAGATGGTCATTATGAATAACTAAGGTGCACTAAAATTGGGTGAGCAGGCAAGGCATGTCACCCCGGTTGTGTGACAATTATTTTATATATATATTCCATCCACCATCCCTCCTTTACGGAGGACTGCTTTATTTTTAATATCCATTGCGAAAAAAAAACACAAGAAAAAGAAAAAATATCTATATATATACATATATATATATATATATATATATATATATATGGGTGTGTCGAGACTAGATGGTCAGTATGGATAACTAAAGTGCACTAAAATTGGGTGAGCAGGCAAGGCATGTCACCCAGGTTGTGTGACAATTATTTTATATAAATGTATATATATATATATATATATATATATATATATATATATATATATATATATATATATATATATATATATTCCATCCACCATCCCTCCTTTACGGAGAACTGTGTTATTTTTCTTTTCTATTGCTAATAAAAAAACTATATATATGTACATATATATATATATATATATGGGTGTATCGAGACTAGTTGGTCATTATGGATAACTAAGTTGCACTAAAATTGGGTGAGCAGGCAAGGCATGTCACCCAGGTTGTGTGACAATTATTTTATATATATGTATATATATATTCCATCCACCATCCCTCCTTTATGGAGAACTGCGCTATTTTTATTGTCTATTGCAAAAAAAAAAAAAAAAAAAAACAATACATATATATACATATATATTTATGGGTGTATCGAGACTAGATGGTCATTATGAATAACTAAGGTGCACTAAAATTGGGTGAGCAGGCAAGGCATGTCACCCCGGTTGTGTGACAATTATTTTATATATATATTCCATCCACCATCCCTCCTTTACGGAGAACTGCGTTATTTTTATTGTCCATTGCGAAAAAAAAAAAACTATATATATACATATATATTTATGGGTGTATCGAGACTAGTTGGTCATTATGGATAACTAAGTTGCACTAAAATTGGGTGAGCAGGCAAGGCATGTCACCCAGGTTGTGTGACAATTATTTTATATATATGTATGTATATATTCCATCCACCATCCCTCCTTTACGGAGAACTGCGTTATTTTTCTTTTCTATTGCTAATAAAAAAACTATATATATGTACATATATATATATATATATTTATGGGTGTATCGAGACTAGTTGGTCATTATGGATAACTAAGGTGCACTAAAATTGGGTGAGCAGGCAAGGCATGTCACCCCAGTTGTGTGACAATTATTTTATATAAATGTATATATATATTCCCTCCACCACCCCTCCTTTACGGAGGACTGCTTTATTTTTAATATCCATTGCGAAAAAAAAACACAAGAAAAAGAAAAAATATCTATATATATACATATATATATATATATATATATATATATATATATATATATGGGTGTGTCGAGACTAGATGGTCAGTATGGATAACTGAGGTGCACTAAAATTGGGTGAGCAGGCAAGGCATGTCACCCAGGTTGTGTGACAATTATTTTATATATATGCATATACATATTCCATCCACCATCCCTCCTTTACGGAGAACTGCGTTATTTTTATTGTCTATTGCAAAAAAAAAACAGAAAAACTATATATATATATATATATATATATATATATATATATATACATATATATTCATGGGTGTATCGAGACTAGATGGTCATTCTGGATAACTAAAGTGCACTAAAATTGGGTGAGCAGGCAAGGCATGTCACCCAGGTTGTGTGACAATTATTTTATATAAATGTATATATATATATATATATATATATATATATATATATATATATATATATATATATTCCATCCACCATCCCTCCTTTACGGAGAACTGCGTTATTTTTCTTTTTTATTGCTAATAAAAAAACTATATATATATACATATATATTTATGGGTGTATCGAGACTAGATGGTCTTTATGAATAACTAAGGTGCACTAAAATTGGGTGAGCAGGCAAGGCATGTCACCCCGGTTGTGTGACAATTATTTTATATATATATTCCATCCACCATCCCTCCTTTACGGAGGACTGCTTTATTTTTAATATCCATTGCGAAAAAAAAACACAAGAAAAAGAAAAAATATCTATATATATACATATATATATATATATATATATATATATATGGGTGTGTCGAGACTAGATGGTCAGTATGGATAACTAAAGTGCACTAAAATTGGGTGAGCAGGCAAGGCATGTCACCCAGGTTGTGTGACAATTATTTTATATAAATGTATATATATATATATATATATATATATATATATATATATATATATATATATATATATTCCATCCACCATCCCTCCTTTACGGAGAACTGTGTTATTTTTCTTTTCTATTGCTAATAAAAAAACTATATATATGTACATATATATATATATATATATATGGGTGTATCGAGACTAGTTGGTCATTATGGATAACTAAGTTGCACTAAAATTGGGTGAGCAGGCAAGGCATGTCACCCAGGTTGTGTGACAATTATTTTATATATATGTATATATATATTCCATCCACCATCCCTCCTTTATGGAGAACTGCGCTATTTTTATTGTCTATTGCAAAAAAAAAAAAAAAAAAAAACAATACATATATATACATATATATTTATGGGTGTATCGAGACTAGATGGTCATTATGAATAACTAAGGTGCACTAAAATTGGGTGAGCAGGCAAGGCATGTCACCCCGGTTGTGTGACAATTATTTTATATATATATTCCATCCACCATCCCTCCTTTACGGAGAACTGCGTTATTTTTATTGTCCATTGCGAAAAAAAAAAAACTATATATATACATATATATTTATGGGTGTATCGAGACTAGTTGGTCATTATGGATAACTAAGGTGCACTAAAATTGGGTGAGCAGGCAAGGCATGTCACCCCAGTTGTGTGACAATTATTTTATATAAATGTATATATATATTCCCTCCACCACCCCTCCTTTACGGAGGACTGCTTTATTTTTAATATCCATTGCGAAAAAAAAACACAAGAAAAAGAAAAAATATCTATATATATACATATATATATATATATATATATATATATATATATATATATGGGTGTGTCGAGACTAGATGGTCAGTATGGATAACTGAGGTGCACTAAAATTGGGTGAGCAGGCAAGGCATGTCACCCAGGTTGTGTGACAATTATTTTATATATATGCATATACATATTCCATCCACCATCCCTCCTTTACGGAGAACTGCGTTATTTTTATTGTCTATTGCAAAAAAAAAACAGAAAAACTATATATATATATATATATATATATATATATATATATACATATATATTCATGGGTGTATCGAGACTAGATGGTCATTATGGATAACTAAAGTGCACTAAAATTGGGTGAGCAGGCAAGGCATGTCACCCAGGTTGTGTGACAATTATTTTATATAAATGTATATATATATATATATATTCCATCCACCATCCCTCCTTTACGGAGAACTGCGTTATTTTTCTTTTCTATTGCTAATAAAAAAACTATATATATATACATATATATTTATGGGTGTATCGAGACTAGATGGTCATTATGAATAACTAAGGTGCACTAAAATTGGGTGAGCAGGCAAGGCATGTCACCCCGGTTGTGTGACAATTATTTTATATATATATTCCATCCACCATCCCTCCTTTACGGAGGACTGCTTTATTTTTAATATCCATTGCGAAAAAAAAACACAAGAAAAAGAAAAAATATCTATATATATATACATATATATATATATATATATATATATATATATATATATATATATATATATATATATATGGGTGTGTCGAGACTAGATGGTCAGTATGGATAACTAAAGTGCACTAAAATTGGGTGAGCAGGCAAGGCATGTCACCCAGGTTGTGTGACAATTATTTTATATAAATGTATATATATATATATATATATATATATATATATATATTCCATCCACCATCCCTCCTTTACGGAGAACTGCGTTATTTTTCTTTTCTATTGCTAATAAAAAAACTATATATATGTACATATATATATATATATATGGGTGTATCGAGACTAGTTGGTCATTATGGATAACTAAGTTGCACTAAAATTGGGTGAGCAGGCAAGGCATGTCACCCAGGTTGTGTGACAATTATTTTATATATATATGTATATATATATTCCCTCCACCACCCCTCCTTTACGGAGGACTGCTTTATTTTTAATATCCATTGCGAAAAAAAAACACAAGAAAAAGAAAAAATATCTATATATATATACATATATATATATATATATATATATGGGTGTGTCGAGACTAGATGGTCAGTATGGATAACTAAAGTGCACTAAAATTGGGTGAGCAGGCAAGGCATGTCACCCAGGTTGTGTGACAATTATTTTATATAAATGTATATATATATATATATATATATATATATATATATATATATATATATATATATATATATATATTCCATCCACCATCCCTCCTTTACGGAGAACTGCGTTATTTTTCTTTTCTATTGCTAATAAAAAAACTATATATATGTACATATATATATATATATATGGGTGTATCGAGACTAGTTGGTCATTATGGATAACTAAGTTGCACTAAAATTGGGTGAGCAGGCAAGGCATGTCACCCAGGTTGTGTGACAATTATTTTATATATATATGTATATATATATTCCCTCCACCACCCCTCCTTTACGGAGGACTGCTTTATTTTTAATATCCATTGCGAAAAAAAAACACAAGAAAAAGAAAAAATATCTATATATATACATATATATATATATATATATATATATATATATGGGTGTGTCGAGACTAGATGGTCAGTATGGATAACTAAGGTGCACTAAAATTGGGTGAGCAGGCAAGGCATGTCACCCAGGTTGTGTGACAATTATTTTATATAAATGTATATATATATATATATATATTCCATCCACCATCCCTCCTTTACGGAGAACTGCGTTATTTTTCTTTTCTATTGCTAATAAAAAAACTATATATATATGTACATATATATATATATATATGGGTGTATCGAGACTAGTTGGTCATTATGGATAACTAAGTTGCACTAAAATTGGGTGAGCAGGCAAGGCATGTCACCCAAGTTGTGTGACAATTATTTTATATATATGTATATATATATTCCATCCACCATCCCTCCTTTATGGAGAACTGCGTTATTTTTATTGTCTATTGCAAAAAAAAAAACAAAAAAAACTATATATATATACATATATATTTATGGGTGTATCGAGACTAGATGGTCATTATGAATAACTAAGGTGCACTAAAACTGGGTGAGCAGGCAAGGCATGTCACCCAGGTTGTGTGACAATTATTTTATATATATGTATATATATATTCCATCCACCATCCCTCCTTTACGGAGAACTGCGTTATTTTTATTGTCTATTGCAAAAAAAAAAACAAAAAAAACTATATATATATATACATATATATATATGGGTGTATCGAGACTAGAAGGTCATTATGCATAACTAAAGTGCACTAAAATTGGGTGAGCAGGAAAGGCATGTCACCCCAGTTGTGTGACAATTATTTTATATATATGTATATATATATATATATTCCCTCCACCACCCCTCCTCTACGGAGGACTGCTTTATTTTTATTTCCATTGCAAAAATAAAAAATTTTAAAACACAAAAAAAAAAAAAAACGAAAATAATAATAATAAAAATAATTTTGAATGTGTATTCAAATAAGTTTGAATGTGTGTGAACTATATATAAATATATATATACACATGCATATACAGAAATATATACACACACACACATATATATATATATATACACACACACACACAGACACACACTCACATAAACACATACACACACTGTGTACAGTCTTATGCAAAGGTTTGGCACCCCTTGACAAATAACATCTTTTCAATTACAAAAGCAACAATATCAGTTAATACAGTCTCTTTAGGAACTGGGGGAAAAATACACAATATTTTCAGCAAACATTGATGAATAGTTACTTTTTATGCCATAAATTGAACAAAATTACAAAATAAAAACATTATTATGGCACTCTGCAAAAGTTTGGGCACCCTACGTAATCAGTACTTAGTAACACCTCCTCTGCCAGATATCACAGCTTACAAGCGCTTCTTATAGCCAGCTGAAAGGCTTTCAGTTCTTGTACTTGGGATTTTCTCACATTCTTCCTTGCAAAAGGCTTCTAGTTCTGTAATATTCTAATATATCAAGGGCTGTATTGTCAAATAGGAGATCGGCAGCATTCTCCCACCTGAGAAAACTGTACTACAATGCCCTTGATAGTGTGTAGAAACACACTCGTCAGCTCTAGTCCTCCTGTAACAACGCAAAAGGACTGGCAACCCTCAGGTATTTATGCGTGCGATTGTATGATAAATTCACCCTGACAGTCTCACACTTCTCTTGGTACCAACAGGTCTCATGGAATATATAAAAGGCAACTGCAACAATTATACTCGGCACTAAACATCGAGGCACGGAAATGCAGCAGAGCTTGTGTATTTCTCAGGATGCATTCTAGTAAAATGCCCGGAAAATGAGCTAACGACATATTTCAAGGGGCACTATATAAAACCGATGGAAATTTTACTGATTAAATAAAAGGAAAAGCATCGTTTGAAAAATCACAAATGTTTCTAAGATTCAATGCATCGCTTTTTGACCACATCATAGCGATGAACACATCATTGTTCCTGACAATGTCCTAATACAGAAATAAAACTTTATGTTGGTAAACTCAAAAAGCCTTCAGCTGTCACACTGGCTAACGATCTCAAACGATTATAAAGCAGCATTTTGAAAAGCGCTGTTTTAAAATAACAGATACAACACTTACCTTGTCTTCTGGCCAAATGCTTTTCACGGCTTGGCACTCCAACGGTGCTGAAACGAAATTTGTATTTCCTCCTACCTCGTTGGCCCTTCAGTTCTTCTTTTCTCCCTTTGGATGTTTTTTTCCTTCTTCTTTGGATATTGTTTTTTATTTTTGTTTGTTTTTTTTTACTTTGCATGTTTTTCCTTCTTCGGATATTATTTTTTTGGCTTATTTTTTTAGACGATGTTTTTTTCGTCTTCTTTAAAAATTGATTTTTTTCGTCTTCTTTAAATATTGTTTTTTTTTTCATCCTTTTGATGTTGTTTTACGGAACAAGAGCCGTACAGTGCTACTCTATCAGGAGGTAGCGCCAACTGAACGCCTTGAAGCAGTACCCAGCTCTTTTATAGGGAGCGTCAACCCGAAGTCAAGTTCTAGAACGTTGCACTCACTTTTCATTGGTTTCCCAGCTATGCTGTCAGAATAATGTTTGCTGATTGGTCGAAAATTTTAAAACGTACCCGAGTACTGTAAAAAAAACTCAAGATCTTGCTACCCTACGGAGCACCCATAAGGTGATTTTTTTAATACGTTATATGCAGCTATTTGTAGCAGGCCGTAATTAGACTAATCCACCCTTTGTCAATAAAGCCAACAAGAGAACAGGTTGCCCAAAGTTTGCTCAGGTACACGCCACAGCACAACCTTAAAAACACATCCAGCACAAATCACACTAGTGAATGACACAGCAAATCACAGCAATAAAAAAGACCCCTATGGGCAATCCAGCACCCAGACTACAGGTGCCAAAAGGCCCAGCCTGCCTAATAATGAACCCAAAATATACATACAACAAAGAAAAAGACACAAACAAAAAAGAAAATAAAACTAGCCAGCTGCTCCCACTAAACCCCGCTCCCGAGGCCACTAAGCCGGCTGGCTTGATAATACACGATACAACCTCAGATAAAACATATTAAAGCAACACCAGGGAGGTTTACAACCTGATCCTTAAAATTATCGACCCGTAATTCCACCTTGAAAACCCCTAAAGAACAGTAGTTTACCCCATGACTCACTGCCCCATTCAAACAAAAAAAAAACAGGTTTTTGGGGTAACCTTTAGGTCAGCTCTTCAAAACCAGGTATGAGGACTCTTCAGCTAATCAGTCCTCTAATTAGAAATCTAATTAGGGAGTTGCAGCGAAAACCTGCATACACACCGGCCCTTTGCGGATAAGATTGTTCACCCCTGAAACAAGCAAACAGAAAGGCTGCTACACTGCAAATTCAATATGCCCGCCGATGCTCCACCAAATCTATCAGGACCCTGCCTGTCTTTCCCGTGCCTGCTCCTTTGCCAATATGCCCTACCATCGGAACATGCACAGCCATCTCGCCCCGGCTATGCCTCCAGTCCGAACTGCAGTTCCTATACCTGCCTATAATTGCCTGGCTACAATCCATCCCCCAAAATGAAATTGATGACCCAACGATCACAGCTAAGAATTCTATCCCCAAACCACTGGTCTTCCTCCCCAACCGAACGATCATTCACTGACCGTGGTAACTTATAAGGGTTGGTATGATGACCAGTGGTGGACCTCACCGAACGTTTAACTGGTCTCTACACCTCGGGGGGGACATAACCTCCTCCATTATACGAGGCCTACTTGTGGATGCTCTATTGCGACCCCTCCCACCAGCCCTGTCCCCGTAAAATCACAGAGTCCTCATCCGATTCCATTTCTGTTGCCCCTGTGGGCAACCCAGACTCAGGAGACATTACCAGAACATCTTCCCCTGACATAACAACCCCCTGTGGTACTGGACGCAACTCTGTTCGGTGAACTTGACGGACAACCCCGTCCCCCTCCATTGGAGTTGCAGAGTAAACTGCACCCTGATCTTGGGGACACCGAACTACCATATACAAACAGGCATCCCAATGATCCTGTATTTTACCTCGAACATGGTTCCGCAAACACACCAGCTGACCTTCATCAAACCCCTAATCATTAACCAACTCATTGTGTTTCCGATTTCGTGGTGTGGCTTGTTCCTCCAACTAAGCCTTCACATACTCTTGAAGCACCTGCAAACTTTCCTGATGGTTTTGTACCCATTCCTCCAAAGGTCCACCATACTGACTGATCCCGGCAGGAGCCTGAAGATAGTGTATCGGTAATCGAGGCTCACAGCCAGACCTTAAATAAAAAGGCATCATCCAGTCATTTGGTGGGGTGTAGTATTGTAAGCTTCTCTGCTGGAGGAAGTGTGTGAAGCAAATTGTGCAAAAAAAATATTAAAGCAACACCAGGGAGGTTTACATCTAGATCCTTAAAATGATCGACCTGCAATTCCACCTTGAAAATCCAATTACCATATAAAGGATACAAGATGTAAAGATGACAAATGACATGGCACACATTTGTTGTTTAGACTGTTGTGTCAGGTTAATTGAAAGCTGAAGGATCTTAGTGTTTACTAGTCTAAGTAACAGAATGTCTAAACACTGTGCTTGCCTTTATGGGTTTTTAAGCAGAACATATAGGTATAGAAACATATTAACATTACGTTTCACGATTCACTGACTGGAGAATAGGAGAATATACACATCAATATTACTACTTAAGTTAACTAACCCTAATCCCAACCCCTATTGGCACGGAGCCCGCCAGGGTTCAGGTGAGATATAAATCTGTAATCTGTATCAATGGTTTTGCTATCCATACCCACCCTATTAATGTTAGCTTCCCAGGGTTTCTTGTTAGACAAGCTCTGTGTCTCTCTATACCCCCATTTACTGCACGACTGATTGTCCATTTATAAAGAATCAAATAGGGTGAAGATGGTTTTAGTTTACAATTACTCTGGAAGGTGACCAGATTAAAAAAAACTAAATACCATGCCTACGTGTATGTAATCTCCATCACAGTCCCCATTTTCCCCATAATCCTCGTTTTGATAGTGCCAATTTGTGTAATGTGAGTTTTTTTTTTTTTTTAAAAACTGTTATAGAAGAACATACTGGATGCCACATGTGTACAATTACCCCTTTCTAATTAGTGGGGTCCGTTGTGTCAGCTACAGCCTTTACTAACATACACATAAGTATACAGTCTTACAGCACTTTTGTTTTCCTTTTGTATTTAATGGTTTTCCATTTAGGGGGCAGCATGGTGGTGCAGTGGTTAGCACTGTTGCCTCACACCTCTAGGGCCCGGGTTCGAGTCTCCACCTGGGTCACATGTGTGTGGAGTTTGCATGTTCTACCCATGTCATCGTGGGGTTTCCTCCGGGTACTCTGGTTTCCCCCACAGTCCAAAAACATGCTGAGGCTAATTGGAGTTGCTAAATTGCCCATAGGAGTGTATGCGTGAGTGAATAGTGTGTGAGTGTGCCCTGCGATGGGCTGGCCCGCCATCCTGAGTTGTTCCCTGTCTCGTGCCCATTGCTTCCGGGATAGGCTCCAGACCCCCCGCGATCCAGTAGGATAAGCGGTTTGGAAAATGGATGGATGGATGGATGGACAGTTTTCCATTTGAGGAATTAGCAAAAAACTGCAGTGCATGATGGGTAGGATCTAAAGGCTGCCTAACGCCCTTAATTTGTTTGCAATTTCGCCAGGTAGGCTACCTTCTTTAAACTGCGTTTTGCTAGACTACACATTTCGAGATGTTTTATTGTAGTCTTGGTAAATATATATATATAGTTTAGCCTAACCCAGCCACTTAAGGGAGCAAGCCAGCTCAGGTAGGTGCCAGTCCCAAGCCCGGATTAATGGAGAGGGTTGGCGTCAAGAAATAAAGAGAAATAAAGACAACTAACACTCCTAGTTTGCGAGATCTGACTGCAATGGCAGCACTGCTACAAGGGTGTGGATAAATCTATACAAATATCACCTGCATGCACATTACTTCTTTTACAATAACCAACTCCTGATCCATACTGTTAGTCGTGAAAAAAAAAACTATCGTGTACATAGAGGCCCTGTGTAAAAAGATAACTGCCAAGGAAAAGATCAAAAACATTTATTTCAAGGATACAAAGTTTTTATGGTCATGTACAGTGTACAGTGCAATTCTTATTTGATTAACTTGAATGTCTCCACAGACTAGACGATTAAACAAATAAAGCAGCGCAACATTACAATAACTAATAACAAATAAACAAAGCTCACGAGTACTATTACAGTATTTATATCATTTATTTAAACTTAATTTTACCAGGTAAATTAACTACAAAGCAGTTACCACTGCTTTACCTGCTTCTCGGGAGAAATAGCAGATATACGTCATGTATGTGACTAAATTCTTAAGCCAATAAGGGCAAAGTTGTGTCGTAATGGAGGCGGATCCAGTTTGTGCAGCCGGTTAAAGACACTACGGGCATGTAAATGGAGAACGAAATTATAGTTATACCGAATCTCCTACACACAATACCAAGGTTACCAACTTTGGTCAGCTGACCGGAGTGAGACGTTCAATTCCCGTAAGATTTCTTTGCGCCAGCCTGAGAGTCTGAAAACACGTCACACCAGATGCATGAGAGATGGAAACCTGGGATATTCAGTCGAATCAGATCAAATATGATGCTAAGTTAGTACTAAGTTAAAATATGTTCCGGACTTGTAACATGCACCCATGATTTGGAACAGTCAGCAGGCTGTCTCTGGCCACGCCCCCTACACTCGGTCCGGCCCCTGGCTTTTCCTGAATTCTGATTCCTTTAGATAAACATTGACTTCATTGATATTGTTATTGATTTATCGACAGACCATCATACTTTTTAGACGTTATAATAACAACACTCTATTGATCCCCAAAGAGAGAAATTCTCTCCTTGCCTGCCCCCTCTTACTGTCCATGATACACAAGCACATATGTAGAAAAACGTCAGCTTGGAAGCCAAGGCTGGACTTAACCTACTCTATTCTGGTATTCTGTTCTCCCAAGTAAGGCATCCCAAGTTCGAATCCAACTTCCGACAAAAGTTCTTCAATCGCTACAGCACAATTTGAGCCACTGATCGGCTTTAATTGCTTTGTTTTATTTTTGCGTTTCAGGCAAAACTACATAACACTTAAAGACACTTCGGGCATGCAAATGGAGAACGAAATTATAGTTATACCGAATCTCCTACACACAATACCAAGGTTACCAACTTTGGTCAGCTGGCCGGAGTGAGACGTTCAATTCCCGTAAGATTTCTTTGCGCCAGCCTGAGAGTCTGAAAACACGTCACACCAGATGCATGAGAGATGGAAACCTGGGATATTCAGTCGAATCAGATCAAATATGATGCTAAGTTAGTACTAAGTTAAAATATGTTCCGCACTTGTAACATGCAGCCATGATTTGGAACAGCAGCATACCTGTCAAGGTTTGGATTTGAAAATAAAGGAAATTTTCCGGCACCCGCCGTGAGCCATCCCACCACCGCAACCAGGCTCCAGTATCCCTTACATTTTAAGACAGGAAATATAAAATAATATAAATTATATAAAATATAATATAAATATAAATATATAAAATATATAAAATATATTTTTGGCCACAACCGGGATTCGAACCCCGGTCTCCCGTGTGAAAGGCGGCGATCTTACCACTACACTATCCAGCAACTATATAATATAAGGGAGATTTACGGGAAAATACTAATACGGGAGGACGGCGGGAAAGAGAAGTAAAATACGGTAGTTTCCCGGCCAAAACGGGAGACTTGACAGCCTGAGATGGCTGTCTCTGGCCACGCCCCCTACAGTCGGTCCGGCCCCTGGCTTTTCCAGCGTGTTCGCGAAAACGACTTCATTTATTTTCTTATTGATTTATCGACAGACCATCATACTTTTTAGACGTTATAATAACAACACTCTATTGATCCCCAAAGAGAGAAATTCTCTCCTTGCCTGCCCCCTCTTACTGTCCATGATACACAAGCACATATGTAGAAAAACGTCAGCTTGGAAGCCAAGGCTGGACTTAACCTACTCTATTCTGGTATTCTGTTCTCCCAAGTAAGGCGTGGGTTCGAATCCAACTTCCGACAAAAGTTCTTCAATCGCTACAGCACAATTTGAGCCACTTACGGCTTTAATTGCTTTGTTTTATTTTTGCGTTTCAGGCAAAACTACATAACACTTAGGCATAGTAGAGGAGGCTATTGGCAGTGCTAAAAGCTAGGTGAGTACAATATGAAGTGCAATCTGCAAGCTCCGGCAGATATGGCTATGGCAGCATCAGTAGGAGGGAGAGGCAAGTGGGAATGCCGGCATGGGGAGTCCCTGAAATGTCAGCACTCCAGTTCCACAAGAGATTGCAAAGCTAGAGTGACAGCACTGACAATCCAGTTCATCCAAAGCCAATGGCACCGATCCCCACCCAGCTCTACACCTCACACTACAGGTCTGCCTGGGAGTGAAGAGTTAGCTAGGGCTAGAACTAGTGTCCCTATACGCTAAACTAAACAGGTGTGTTTTTAGTCTGGACTTGAGTTTTTAGTCTGGACAGAGCACGTTACTGACACACACATCTTCTTCGCAATGTTGCACACCTCTTTAAAATTTGCCTTTGTGATCTCCGATTGCCTCAATCGGACATCATTAGTGCCGACGTGGATAACTATCTGAGAGTATTTACGTTTACTTTTAGCCAGCACTTTTAAATTTGCCGAGATGTCGGTCGCTCTGGCACCCGGGAGACAATTTACAATGGTCGCTGGAGTCGCTACTCTCACGTTTCTTAGAATAGAATCACCAATTATTAGAGCACTTTCAACAGGCGTCTCAGTGGGAGTTTCACTGAGTGGGGAGAACCTGTTGGAAACGCGGATAGGCGAATGGTGCCGGTGTAAGTTTGGTTTGGATTTGCGACTATGCCGCCGGGTCGTCACCCACTCGCCTTGCTGCGAAGGCTCTGCTGCCGGAGCAGGGGGAGACTTACTGGCTATCGCGGACATATCCGGAGCCGCTAATACTGAGTCAATAAAACTCTCATTCTCCTGAATGTTATGTAACGTCCGGATACGTCCCTCTAACACTACAATCTTCTCCGTCAGTCTAGCGACTAACTGACACTTCTCACATGTATAAATACCGCTAATGACTGGAGAAGAATAGCTAAACATATTACACTCAGAACACGGAACAGTAGACATGGCGTTGTACTTACGTAAACTGAGGCTGTAAGGCTGGAAGCACCTTCTTAATTGAACGAAGATCGTGGGTCGGTACTTGCGTAGGTGATTAATCCGTCGGGGTCTGGGAAATTTTATTTATTTATTTTGGAGGATTATTAATCTTGCGAAGCTTTTTCCCAATGACTTAACTCGAATTATTATTTAGGTGATATCTATGGTTTCAAAGTTCGCGCGCTAGCAGTCAGTATCACTCTCGCAGGAAACAGGAAACAACGGAAATGACCACGTGTATCCCTTACATTTTAAGACAGGAAATATAAAATAATATAAATTATATAAAATATAATATAAATATAAATATATAAAATATATAAAATATAAAATAACCATTTGTCATTTATTTTCTATTAATTTTTCATGTTCACTCATGCGGCTCTGTCATTCACTAATGACTTGGATTTTTCATGCCGACTGACATCGTTCCTTCCCCGTGGGAGACAAATCTTACAGAACGCGTGACCCATCCTGCTCCTCTTCAGGAAAGTAAATTCGTCATCTTCGTCATCACCCCTTAAAACAATTACTGAAGCGAGACGGCGCACGCGTTACGGCGACAGATTTAAATTGTGAGTGCACTATATCTCGTCGCAAATGGTGCTTAACCACGGCGGGTCTCAAGCACAGGAGACTCCCAATTTCTAAATGACACACACTTGGCTCACAGCGCAAAGTTGTGTTAAACTTGCTTTGTCTAAAGCAGGCACACACATACGAGTATGATCCTGATAGGTAACTAAGCTATCGGTCTTATGTCCAAGCGCAACATAATTTAGGTTAGAACCTCATAACAAGTATTCCCGTTCGCTAATAGAGAGATCTCTCCCAGGATATATAGAAACGGAGACACTCGTCCGAATTGAACCTGGAAACAAAGCGCTACATCTGAGAATCTCGTCAGACATAGGGTTAAAGTTTACTGCAGTTTAATACGAAAGAACTACAATGAAATCACCGAAAATAAAACAAAATAATATAACTACTAATAATAGAAATAAAAATAACTATAATAAGCCCATATGATCCCGCTTAAATGCCTTCAGATTGCCATGAGTGCGACTTTTGCAACCAGTTGACAGTAGCGCTTCTTCACTGCACGTTCGGTCATAAAAAGTTTAAATTGTGTGCTCAGAATAAGTTTAAACCTTGTGCCTTGTGATTATTAACCAATTTTTATGCTGAATGGTCGGCTCAAACTTAATTGCGAAACACCGTGAGTCTGTTAATGTGTGACTTAAATGGAACTCATTAATAACCAGTATCACGTAATAACCTGGGTTAGAATAGAAGGCTTGTCCAACGAGCTGCGTCACCAGGTAATGTAAACGATCGGTAGCGAAGCTCCCCTCACGGCCAATGAGAGAGAGTCTCGCGATATTTCAGGCGAATTTGAGGTTTCAGAGCGTAGATCGCACAGGCAGGGATTCTTGTGAGCACTCAATGAACGGAGGCTGAAGTTGTGTAAAAGACATGCATTTATTCCTATAACTAACATAAGACAGACATTACACCTAACAAACAATAAACACGAAATAACGGAGTGGACACAAACAATGTAATCATGAAAATGCAATGACCAGATTTAAAATGAGTAACCTTAAAAGGGAAAATACTGTTCTGCAAAGCAAGCAATTTGTGGAAATACTGTCCTAAAGTAATATAGCAGGTGAATAGGAGTTTAGGTTGTTATAAATGAAAGGAAGTTTGTTTACTTGGTTGCAGAGTGGGGGGGGGGGGGGTCTTGGCAGTTGGTTGCGGAGGCTGATGAGCTGATGGGTGATGGCACTCAGGGAGGCGCGGTGTTTGCAGCGGTTGTTGGAGTGGAGCCCCTCTGATTCCCTCTCCTGGTGAAGCTTGGGCTTGGTTGCAGTTCTCTGTCCAGCTGGGTCTTCACTGATAGGCTTCAGGAGGGCTTCTTGTGGGCTTCTCTTCTCTTGGGCTGATGTTCTCTGCCTCTCTTCGTGCTGATGGTCTTTTGTTTTCTCCTCCCTTCTGTTTCTCCTCTCCTGGCTTTGTTCTGAGGTGCCAGGTTTTATAGTGTAAAGTTCGTGAATAGGAGTGACCAGGAATTCGACTCCTGGACCAATGGCTGACCATCCATTTGGCGGGCTTTCGGAAGGGGGTCTGTATCAGTCCTTTTGAGATTTATGACCAGAGTGATTTCCCTTGTATTGATGATTTTCGTTAGGCTGGTGTAACTTTTGATATATTCACTTTCGTGGTAACCACTGACCAGATTTGGAAACTGGAGTGATTTTCCATCGGTTTGATACCAAACATGCCATAGCAGCCTAGCGGTTCACACCTCATACCATCTGTAATGATTAATTAATGATTACTTATATTATGTCGTTATGTTATATTACTCACACCTTATTTTATGCCTCACAATCTATATAATTGTAAATATACTGTGTAGCTGCTGGCGCGTTCCAAACTAAATCTCATTGTACTTACAATGTCAATAAAAACATCCATCCATCCATCTAGGCAGGCCAGTGTCGCCTCCATCCTTCCTGAAGTCAGTGATTCCTTTGTCTTTGTGCTGTTTAGTGCCAAATTGTTTGCTGAACTCCAACCTATCAGTTTCTGGACCTCATCTCTGTAAGCTGACTCATAAGAACCAAAGAGATTTACAAATGAGAGGAGGCCATTCGGCCCATCAAGCTCCTTTGAGGAGAACTTAGCTAATAGCTCAAAAATCTTATCTAGCTCTGATTTAAAAGAACCCAGGGTTTTAGCTTGTGTTACAATAACAGGAAGACTATTCCATACTCTAACTACACGCTGTGTACAGAAATGCTTCATCAAATTCGTTTTAAAATGTTCTCCAGCTAATTTCCACTTATGGCCACGAGTTCTGGTATTTAAACTAACATTGAAATAGCCATTTGGCTGAACAGCATCCAGACCTGTTAGAATCTTAAACACCTGGATTATGTCCCCCCTTAGTCTCCTTTGCTCGAGGCTAAACAGATTCAGCTCAGCTAACCTCTCCTCATTAGACATTCCTCTAAGACCAGGAATCATTCTCGTTGCCCTACGTTGCACCTTTTCCAAGGCAGCAATGTCCTTCTTAAGGTATGGTAACCAAACCCGCACACAATATTCTAGGTGGGGTCTTACCAAGGAATTATATTATCGTAGCATCACTTGCCTTGTCTTAAACTCCACACACCTAGAGATGCAATGTGCCTTCTCGCGTGGTGTTCCTGCAGAGGGAGTCTGTGAGTGCTGGAGATTGGGGGAGGGGGCAGTGTGGCTATGTCTGCTCTGTGTTCCTCCAGACGAGCAAAGAAGCTGTTTAGCTCCTTTGCTAAAAGGGCGTTGCTGTTAACAGTGACGGTGTTGTTGCCTTTGAAGTTTGTAATGTGTTGTATTCCCTGCCACACCCACTGTGGGTTGTTGTATGTGAAGTAGACCTCTATTTTCTGTTTCTCTGCCTGCCTGGCAACCTTGATGCCCCTATTCAGGTTAGCTCTGGCTGCACTCTGTGTTCTTGACTGCGCTGTCTTGTCCTGTAGTATTGTATTGTTGCTCTTGTGTTTATCTTGCACTTTCTCCCTCTGTTTGTGCTCCTTTCACTCTGTATAGTTCTATCTTGCCCGCACTTGTGTCATCTTGTGTTGTTTCTGTTTTTCTTCTTTGTGTTGCACCGTGGTCCAGGAGGAACAATGTTTCCTTTCACTGTGTACTGTGTATATTGCTGAAATAACAATAAACCCACTTGACCACCTGCCTCAATTCATCCTGAAGAGTTTTCCAATGTTGTTCAAAGGTCTGTTTGTTTCGAGTGAAGGACACGCCCCTGGACGTGCTGGATAAGGGGACCACAGATCAGTGTCCTCAGTCCTGCTTCTCCCTTCAAAGCTGAGAGGAAGATGACCCGCCTGCTGCTTCTGGTTTTGGCTTATGGAGCTCTGCTTATCTCCACAGAGGCCCAGCAAGATTACCACAGTCTCCCTGCACTCACAAGACGGCCATTAAACTCGCAGTCGAAAATGCTCATCAAGGAACCCGTCAGCACATGAATTTCTATAACATCCAGGGCCGTCCGAAGGTAACTGCTGAGAAAGTGTTTACAAAAGTGTGAAACTTTCATCATCTGCAAGCTGAACTAATGAGTATCACATTGATTTTGATGTTTTAATTTCAATGCATATGATGCTTAATGTCTCTTCACAATGAAAGTGATGGTTGTATATCTCAGCCCTGGTCAATTTTACCTTCTCACAGTTTCTCTCTGAATCTGCTGCAGTCAAGTCTGTGACAGTTTGCCATTTTTTGGGTGATTATTGTTTGTTATATTGCCTTTAAAACAGTTGTAGGCAATTTTGTATATAACGTGTTTATGTGATTTAGATCAGCAGTGAATACATTGACATTGAGATTCTCTTGAGAGCAACAAAATGTCCAAAGTCAACTGCAACAGACCATCGGGCTGACTGTATTTTCATGGACAAGAGGGTAAGTAAAGAGTCACTGTGACTGTGAGCATTGGACATATCAGTTAGCAAATTAATTTAGGTTCATGTTAACTTTTTTGATGCCCTGCGGGGGAAAGTTAGCCAACAATAAAGTAACAAATACATAGGTGGCCTCAAAGAGCCAGTTCCTTCACCTTATTCTCAAATTTTAGTAGGTTTACAGGCTTAAAGGCTGGATTACCAGGCAGAAGCAAATGCTAATCATCTGAGGGGTGACCTGTAGATTATGCTTCGAGCTATGAACCCTAGCTGGCCTTATTTAAAGACCTGTGGGCTGTACTACAAAGCGGGTTTTACATACCCAGAGTTAACTCAATCGAGCCAGGTTAACTAAAACTCATTGTTGAAATCAGCCTTAAATGGCAGTGTGGTGTTTTGTGGTGAAAGGGCAGGACTTAACTCTTGTTTTAATTAGAAAGCCAGTAATTAAACCTGGTCAGAGCAGGGTAGATGTGCAGTGTGAATTACCCTTTAAATTTACCTCTTTAAATAGTGAACTACAGGACCACTTAGCTTGATCGGAGGACAGTATTTTAATACAGAGCAGTGTTCAGTTAAACGGGATTTGTTGTTCATACTTTTAGATGAACTTGCTTTGTATAATATAGCCTTATGGTGACCCTGCTTTGGAAGCTCTTTCCTCTAAAATTGTTCTGTGTCATTAAACCCTGCACTCCAGCAGCTCTGCCTTAAATCATTAGATATATCTTTACTACACCTTCTCTCACTGTATTTATTGCCCACCACTCTTTAAATACTGTTTTTGTGTGTCTGTGTGTTTTTGCAGCCATTCATTAACTGTAGAGTTTGCAGCAGACGGTCTGGTAATGATCTTACACATCCATCAAATGACTGTGTACCAAACAAGAAAGTGGATGAAGTAAGTGTAGAGAGTCTTAGCATTATGGAAATGTAACAGGTGTGTGAATTGTGTCTAAACATGTGGTTAAACTTTGATTGTGTTTGTACATGCAAAAATTTGATCAGAGTACTGTTTATTAATGACAATGTTACTTTTAATCTGAACAACAGTGGCAGCACCAAGGAAAAGCTTGGGGGGGGGGGCTCTAGCTCCTCCTCCAATGACCATAGTACCCCCACAGCACCCCCAAAATATTGGTTTCATTTTTTCTTTAACTATCTGTAAAATCTGTATATTGTGTAAGACATTTTTGCGGTTTTTACAGCATACTTGTAGTGTATTTTTTCTTCAAAGTACACATAGAGGCTCTGTGAGCTAGACGTTAGAATTTCATATTTTATCCTATTTTATCCATGCTGTAGCTTATCGTGCTGTGTGCTTCTATACACCATCTACATAAGCTGAAAAGCTAAAGCACCCGGTCTAAATAATCTCACTCCCCTATAGCACCTGTAGCATTAAGTCACTGGCGCTGCCACTGCTGAATAAACGACTCCAATCTGACTAAACCGCTTAACTTTTCCTCCCCATGTTACATTTCAGGACAAACGACGTAATATGTGTCCTTCTGATAAACCTCTTCTCAGACCTAAAACTGCCTTGGCTTCCAAGGACACTAAAGAAGCTGAAGGAGACCGTCTGGCTGTTTCTGATGGCTGATGGTCCTGCAATGTGGACCAGAGGAGGAAACTGGGAGGGAAAATGCTTTGCTTTATATCATGCCCACCCAAAGCCCCCAGTGAGTAAGCCATAGGCGCCGATAGCATGGAAAAACTCCCAAGAAGGAAGAAACCTTGGGAGGGACCAAACTCAAAGGGGGAGCCCATCCTCCTGGGGCCGGCAAAGTGTAGGTGCAGGATCACAAAAAAACTTGACGAGAGAAACGAGAGAATTCGACTGTCCCTCACAAAAACTGTAAAGTTTTAGTGGCTAAATTGCTTTTTCTATGCCTTTTCAAACAGGAGGAGATTTGTTTGGCTATACGTAGAAATTTTCTATACAATTTAGACAGCACAGAATCATTAACCTACTTTAATGCATTTATTAATACAACCACATATTTCACACATTTTGACATCAGTCATGCAGTGAAGATACAGTCTCTTTATTTCTTGACGCCAACCCTCCCCATTAATCCGGGCTTGGGACCGACACCTAGTTGAGCTGGCTTTCTCCCTTAAGTGGCTGGGTTAGGCTAAACTATGTACATATTTATGAAGACTACTATAAATTTATAAAGACCTCCCTAAATATGTAGTCTAACAAAACGCAGTTTAAAGAAGGTAGCCTACCTGGTAAACAAAGAAATTAAAAGGCCCACAGCATATAATCGGGCTATATCCAAGCAGTTTTTAAGAACGTAACCTACATGGCGAAATTGAATTACTTTCTGGACCAACAAACGCAACCAGACATGAACATTATGCACCTTCCTAGTCTTGATGTATGTCGTCATACAGATGAGGACGTTAAGGCAGCCTTTAGGTCCGACCCATCATGCACTGCAGTTTTTTGCAAATTCCTCAGATGGAAAACCATTAAATACCTCTTCTATTACCTTATATTACCTTATATTCATGTAATAAATATACAAATATCAATTAGTTGGAAATCAGCCAGACAGACGTAATTACTACAAATGGTTTCCACTGTATTTGTGACTCTGAGTGCCGCAGGCTTGGATGCAGTGCCGCACCATTTTGTAAGGCATGCACTGGCCAATCATGTAGCACTTCTCTCATAAATATTAATGAGACATCACCTACCACCCTGCAAAAAAGAAATTTGCCGCTCGTCCCCCTGCACATGAACCAACATGGCTGTGTCAACCAGCGGAGCTCCGGAGCCTCTGGAGAAACACGCGGCAAAAAAGGCTCGCATACGGTCTTCCAGAGTTTGGGAATACTTCAGTCATGACACCTTTTCTGCGCCTCTACTGTAGCTGGCGTTAATGACGCTGTTTCAGCCATTTTATATTTTCTGTTTACTTATTCTGTCATGTAAGACTGAGACAAATTATCGTTTACGACTATTCTTACACACTGTAGCCTGACTTGCTGACTTAAGTAAGCTTAACTATAAGCTACCTTTGCTAGTGTTTGTGAATAACATGTTTCTCTAGTTATGAAATTATTCCATGTTTTAGCATCTGTTTCAACATTAAAGTCAAATTGGTATATTGAAATATGTAAAAACTATTGAACTATTAGCTTAAGTCTAACATAGAAAATCCTACTGAATCTCTTAAGATTTTCCTTTTTTGTTAATGCACTAATGTTTAAGAAGTGTCTTAAATTGAATTTCAGATTTGTGTGTGGGTGGGAGTGGGTGAATTGTATTAAATTCATACATTCATTCTTTTGGCTCAGACATTACTGACCTAAAACAAATTGAGGCATTGGGTAAGTGCTTAAATTAGCTACTAAATGGCAAAAAATATTCTAAATATCACATTTTCCATTCTTCGGTATAATTTTAATGAATCACCTATGCTGCCAAACATTAACGCATAGATTGTCACAACACTCTATGTTTTAGTTCTTCTTTATGTGTATAGGACGGTGTGATGGTTCTGGTGGTGGGTGTGGCCGACGCTGCTCGCGATGTTTGGCTATGCTGCAGTCCCAGGGACCAAGTTGGAACACATTTCCACCTTCAAGCTTAGGTGGAAAAACGGCACCGAGACCCAGCAGCAGGACAACTTCTTGTCCAGACAACCAGCCCTGCTTCATCATTGAAGTAAGCCCTGTGAACAGGAGCGAGATGTACTTCTGCAGTGGATGTTATAGCGGAAAGAACATCCCCATCCTCACGTCTGCCGGAGTGCCCCCTCAAGTGGGTGTGTGACTTAACTCGATGGATGAATTGGACAGAATGTACTGTTACTAGAGGTCGACCGATATGGGTTTTTCAAGTCAAGGGTCAGGCGATGGCCGATATATGCTGCTGATTTTTTTTGGCCGATAATTGGACGTTTTCCCCTCTATTTGCATGGTAAAATATCACACTAATAATAACAAACGATACACAAAATTTCTCAATTTAGCATTTATTGAATACTCAACTTGGAAACAATAACACATTTATAAACAATAAAAATAGCAGCATCAGAATCTCTGTTAGTGCACAATATAGCAGCAAACTCCTCATGTTTGACGGAAGGAAATTTGTAAACAATACAAAAAGGAATAAGCATGTTATCTTTAGTTGTAATCCCACTTCCAGTCCCTGAGTCTTACTCACCACACTCATACTTCACAGCAAACAGACAGCAGTTAATTAA
This sequence comes from Brienomyrus brachyistius, assembly GCF_023856365.1. Lineage (NCBI taxonomy): Eukaryota > Metazoa > Chordata > Actinopteri > Osteoglossiformes > Mormyridae > Brienomyrus > Brienomyrus brachyistius. Next base: position 139,627 of record NW_026042437.1, on the reverse strand, counting down.
CCAGAAGAGAAAAATGCAAAAACACAACAGAACTTGTAAATAATAACAAACTAATAGACAATAAAAATAGCAGCATCAGAATCTCTATTAGTGCCAAATATAGCAGCAAACTCCTCATGTCTGACGGAAGGAAAATTTGTAAATACACAAAGGAATGAGCACATCTTCAGTTTTAATCCCATTTCCAGTCCCTGAGTCTTCCTCATCCCACAAGCAGGCAAGGCATGTCACCCCGGTTGTGTGACACTTATTTTATATAATAAAATAAGTGCCCCCTGCGGCCCCAGAGCCCGAGCAGCCGTCTCCGCTGCCTGCAGCTACCGCGCCCACGTCCGAGGCGCTTTCCCTGCCTGCAGCTCCCGGGCAGGCGCCCCCTCTGCAGCCTGCAGCTCCAGTCCCTGGCCCCACTCCAGTCCCTTCTCCCCCTGTGACTCTGGTACCCTCACCCCGACGAGCCCGACCCCGGCCGCAGGTCCTTATGTCTGTGTCCCATAAGGGGAGAGGACACAGACGCACGGCTGGGGTCCCACCCGCCCAGCCCCCTGGCTCGCCCTCCCTCGCCGGCGCTAGGGCTTGGTCGGCACCTGCGGGTCCTGGCCCTCCGGGTCGGCTGTCGTCTGCGGGTCCCCCTCCGCGGCCTCGTCGCCCTGCCTCGGTCCCTCCTCCGGCGTCTTATCGGTTGCCTGCGGGCCCCCCGACGGCGGCTCCTCATTCGCCTGCTGGTCCTCCCGCTCTGGCGTGTCGGAGGACGTCGCCGTCTGCTGCGGCTCCCCCTCTCTCCTTGCCCTCGCCAGGGTCCCTTCCAGCTCCTTCGTCCCCTTCCCTGGTCTCCCCTCCGACTCCCTCCTTCGTCCCTGCGTCTGTCCCTCACCCCGTCTCCTCGGCCCCTCCGGCTCCGGCCTCCCGGCCGCCTGCAGCCCTTCCGGCTGCCTCCCGTCGCCCGCTGGGTCTCCCTCGGGCTCCTCTTGGTTCCCCCTCCTTCTCTCCCTGGCCTCCCGTCTTTGTCCCTCCTGCCTCTGCTCCCCCTCGCTTTGTTCCTCCTGTCTCTGTCCCTCCTCTCTTTGTCCCTCGTCCCTCTGGCTTCTGCTCCTCTTTCCCCGATGTTCCCTTCGTTCACTCCCGGTCCTTTTGTCCTGCCTGTTCCCTCCGTGTCCCCCTTTCTGATCTGTTTCTCTGCCTTTCCTGTCTTATGTCAAGTCTTGTCCTGGCTCCTTCCCCTGTGCCAGTTCTGTCTGTCCGTTCTGTTCCCTGTCCCTCATTAATGAGGTTTTATATAGATATACATATATGCCCGGCTTGTCCGCTCCTCGTGTGTGCCACGCCCCCTGATTACCCACGTGTGCTTCCCTGATCGTCTCCTGCTTTGCCCGATTACTTTGATTAGTCATGACCTATTTTAAGTCCTGGTCTTACCTGTTTGCCCTGTCCGTCATTGTAGTTTGTCAATGCCTGCGTTCCGTCCTGCTCTACCCGCTCCGTTTCCCCGATTAAAGACCCGTTTTCACAAACACAAAAAAAACTATATGTATACATATACATACACTGAACAAAAATATAAACGCAACACTTTTGTTTTTGCTCCCATTTTTCATGAGATGGACTTAAAGATCTACAATTCATTCCAGATACACAATATTACCATTTCTCTCAAACATTTCTCACAAATCAGACTAAATGTGTGATAGTGAGCACTTCTGCTTTGCTGAGATAATCCATCCCACCTCACAGGTGTGCCACATCAAGATGCTGATCTGACATCATGGGTAGTGCACAGGTGTACCTTATACTGCCCACAATAAAAGGCCACCCTGGAATGTGCAGTTTTGTCTCACAGCAAAATGCCACAGATGCCACAAGCATTGAGGGAGCGTGCAATTGGCATGCTGACAGCAGGAATGTCAACCAGATCTGTTGCTCGTGCATTGAATGTTCATTTCTCAACCATAAGCCGTCTCCAAAGGCGTTTCAGAGAATATGGCAGTACATCCAACCGGCCTCACAACCGCAGACCACGTGTAACCACACCAGCCCAGGACCTCCACATCCAGCAGGTTCACCTCCAAGATCGTCTGAGACCAGCCACTCAGACAGATGATGCACGGCCCCATGTTGCAAGGATCTGTACACAGTTCTTGGAAGCTGAAAATGTCCCAGTTCTTGCATGGCCAGCATACTCACCGGACATGTCACCCGTTGAGCATGTTTGGGATGTGCTTGACCGGCGTATACGACAGCGTGTACCAGTTCCCACTAATATCCAACAACTTCGCACAGCCATTGAAGAGGAGTGGACCAACATTCCACAGGCCACAATTGACAATCTGATAAACTCTATGCGAAGAAGATGTGTTGCATTGTATGAGGCAAATGGTGGTCACACCAGATACTGACCGGTTCTGAGTCCCCAGACCCCCAATAAAGCAAAAAACTGCACATTCCAGGGTGGCCTTTTATTGTGGGCAGTATAAGGTACACCTGTGCACTACCCATGATGTCAGATCAGCATCTTGATGTGGCACACCTGTGAGGTGGGATGGATTATCTCAGCAAAGCAGAAGTGCTCACTATCACACATTTAGACTGATTTGTGAGAAATGTTTGAGAGAAATGGTAATATTGTGTATCTGGAATGAATTGTAGGTCTTTAAGTCCATCTCATGAAAAATGGGAGCAGAAACAAGAGTGTTGCGTTTATATTTTTGTTCAGTATATATATTTATGGGTGTATCGAGACTAGATGGTCAGTATGGATAACTAAGGTGCACTAAAACTGGGTGAGCAGGCAAGGCATGTCACCCAGGTTGTGTGACAATTATTTTATATAAATGTATATATGTATATATATATTCCATCCACCATCCCTCCTTTACAGAGAACTGCGTTATTTTTATTGTCCATTACGAAAAAAATAAAAAAACTATATATATATATATATATATATATATACATATATATTTATGGGTGTATCGAGACTAGATGGTCATTATGGATAACTAAGGTGCACTAAAACTGGGTGAGCAGGCAAGGCATGTCACCCAGGTTGTGTGACAATTATTTTATATAAATGTATATATATATATATATATATTCCATCCACCATCCCTCCTTTACGGAGAACTGCGTTATTTTTCTTTTCTATTGCTAATAAAAAAACTATATATATGTACATATATATATATATATATATATATATATATATATATATATGGGTGTATCGAGACTAGATGGTCAGTATGGATAACTAAGGTGCACTAAAATTGGGTGAGCAGGCAAGGCATGTCACCCAGGTTGTGTGACAATTATTTTATATATATGCATATACATATTCCATCCACCATCCCTCCTTTATGGAGAACTGCGTTATTTTTATTGTCTATTGCAAAAAAAAAACAGAAAAACTATATATATATATATATATATATATATATATATATATATATATATATACATATATATTCATGGGTGTATCGAGACTAGATGGTCATTCTGGATAACTAAAGTGCACTAAAATTGGGTGAGCAGGCAAGGCATGTCACCCAGGTTGTGTGACAATTATTTTATATAAATGTATATATATATATATATATATATATATATATATATATATATATTCCATCCACCATCCCTCCTTTACGGAGAACTACGTTATTTTTCTTTTTTATTGCTAATAAAAAAACTATATATATATACATATATATTTATGGGTGTATCGAGACTAGATGGTCATTATGAATAACTAAGGTGCACTAAAATTGGGTGAGCAGGCAAGGCATGTCACCCCGGTTGTGTGACAATTATTTTATATATATATTCCATCCACCATCCCTCCTTTACGGAGGACTGCTTTATTTTTAATATCCATTGCGAAAAAAAAACACAAGAAAAAGAAAAAATATCTATATATATACATATATATATATATATATATATATGGGTGTGTCGAGACTAGATGGTCAGTATGGATAACTAAAGTGCACTAAAATTGGGTGAGCAGGCAAGGCATGTCACCCAGGTTGTGTGACAATTATTTTATATAAATGTATATATATATATATATATATATATATATATATATATATATATATATATATATATATATATATATATATATATATATATATTCCATCCACCATCCCTCCTTTACGGAGAACTGTGTTATTTTTCTTTTCTATTGCTAATAAAAAAACTATATATATGTACATATATATATATATATATATGGGTGTATCGAGACTAGTTGGTCATTATGGATAACTAAGTTGCACTAAAATTGGGTGAGCAGGCAAGGCATGTCACCCAGGTTGTGTGACAATTATTTTATATATATGTATATATATATTCCATCCACCATCCCTCCTTTATGGAGAACTGCGCTATTTTTATTGTCTATTGCAAAAAAAAAAAAAAAAAAAAACAATACATATGTATACATATATATTTATGGGTGTATCGAGACTAGATGGTCATTATGAATAACTAAGGTGCACTAAAATTGGGTGAGCAGGCAAGGCATGTCACCCCGGTTGTGTGACAATTATTTTATATATATATTCCATCCACCATCCCTCCTTTACGGAGAACTGCGTTATTTTTATTGTCCATTGCGAAAAAAAAAAAACTATATATATACATATATATTTATGGGTGTATCGAGACTAGTTGGTCATTATGGATAACTAAGTTGCACTAAAATTGGGTGAGCAGGCAAGGCATGTCACCCAGGTTGTGTGACAATTATTTTATATATATGTATGTATATATTCCATCCACCATCCCTCCTTTACGGAGAACTGCGTTATTTTTCTTTTCTATTGCTAATAAAAAAACTATATATATGTACATATATATATATATATTTATGGGTGTATCGAGACTAGTTGGTCATTATGGATAACTAAGGTGCACTAAAATTGGGTGAGCAGGCAAGGCATGTCTCCCCAGTTGTGTGACAATTATTTTATATAAATGTATATATATATTCCCTCCACCACCCCTCCTTTACGGAGGACTGCTTTATTTTTAATATCCATTGCGAAAAAAAAACACAAGAAAAAGAAAAAATATCTATATATATACATATATATATATATATATATATATATATATATGGGTGTGTCGAGACTAGATGGTCAGTATGGATAACTGAGGTGCACTAAAATTGGGTGAGCAGGCAAGGCATGTCACCCAGGTTGTGTGACAATTATTTTATATATATGCATATACATATTCCATCCACCATCCCTCCTTTACGGAGAACTGCGTTATTTTTATTGTCTATTGCAAAAAAAAAACAGAAAAACTATATATATATATATATACATATATATTCATGGGTGTATCGAGACTAGATGGTCATTATGGATAACTAAAGTGCACTAAAATTGGGTGAGCAGGCAAGGCATGTCACCCAGGTTGTGTGACAATTATTTTATATAAATGTATATATATATATATATATATATTCCATCCACCATCCCTCCTTTACGGAGAACTGCGTTATTTTTCTTTTCTATTGCTAATAAAAAAACTATATATATATACATATATATTTATGGGTGTATCGAGACTAGATGGTCATTATGAATAACTAAGGTGCACTAAAATTGGGTGAGCAGGCAAGGCATGTCACCCCGGTTGTGTGACAATTATTTTATATATATATTCCATCCACCATCCCTCCTTTACGGAGGACTGCTTTATTTTTAATATCCATTGCGAAAAAAAAACACAAGAAAAAGAAAAAATATCTATATATATATACATATATATATATATATATAATATATATATATATATATATATATATATATATATATATATATGGGTGTGTCGAGACTAGATGGTCAGTATGGATAACTAAAGTGCACTAAAATTGGGTGAGCAGGCAAGGCATGTCACCCAGGTTGTGTGACAATTATTTTATATAAATGTATATATATATATATATATATATATATATATATATATATATATATATATATTCCATCCACCATCCCTCCTTTACGGAGAACTGCGTTATTTTTCTTTTCTATTGCTAATAAAAAAACTATATATATGTACATATATATATATATATATATATATGGGTGTATCGAGACTAGTTGGTCATTATGGATAACTAAGTTGCACTAAAATTGGGTGAGCAGGCAAGGCATGTCACCCAGGTTGTGTGACAATTATTTTATATATATATGTATATATATATATTCCCTCCACCACCCCTCCTTTACGGAGGACTGCTTTATTTTTAATATCCATTGCGAAAAAAAAACACAAGAAAAAGAAAAAATATCTATATATATATACATATATATATATATATATATATACATATATATATATATATATATATATATATATATATATATATGGGTGTGTCGAGACTAGATGGTCAGTATGGATAACTAAAGTGCACTAAAATTGGGTGAGCAGGCAAGGCATGTCACCCAGGTTGTGTGACAATTATTTTATATAAATGTATATATATATATATATATATATATATATATATATATATATATATATATATATCCATCCACCATCCCTCCTTTACGGAGAAACTGCGTTATTTTTCTTTTCTATTGCTAATAAAAAAACTATATATATGTACATATATATATATATATATGGGTGTATCGAGACTAGTTGGTCATTATGGATAACTAAGTTGCACTAAAATTGGGTGAGCAGGCAAGGCATGTCACCCAGGTTGTGTGACAATTATTTTATATATATATGTATATATATATTCCCTCCACCACCCCTCCTTTACGGAGGACTGCTTTATTTTTAATATCCATTGCGAAAAAAAAACACAAGAAAAAGAAAAAATATCTATATATATACATATATATATATATATATATATATATATATATATGGGTGTGTCGAGACTAGATGGTCAGTATGGATAACTAAGGTGCACTAAAATTGGGTGAGCAGGCAAGGCATGTCACCCAGGTTGTGTGACAATTATTTTATATAAATGTATATATATATATATATATATTCCATCCACCATCCCTCCTTTACGGAGAACTGCGTTATTTTTCTTTTCTATTGCTAATAAAAAAACTATATATATATGTACATATATATATATATATGGGTGTATCGAGACTAGTTGGTCATTATGGATAACTAAGTTGCACTAAAATTGGGTGAGCAGGCAAGGCATGTCACCCAAGTTGTGTGACAATTATTTTATATATATGTATATATATATTCCATCCACCATCCCTCCTTTATGGAGAACTGCGTTATTTTTATTGTCTATTGCAAAAAAAAAAACAAAAAAAACTATATATATATACATATATATTTATGGGTGTATCGAGACTAGATGGTCATTATGAATAACTAAGGTGCACTAAAACTGGGTGAGCAGGCAAGGCATGTCACCCAGGTTGTGTGACAATTATTTTATATATATGTATATATATATTCCATCCACCATCCCTCCTTTATGGAGAACTGCGTTATTTTTATTGTCTATTGCAAAAAAAAAAACAAAAAAAACTATATATATATATACATATATATATATGGGTGTATCGAGACTAGAAGGTCATTATGCATAACTAAAGTGCACTAAAATTGGGTGAGCAGGAAAGGCATGTCACCCCAGTTGTGTGACAATTATTTTATATATATGTATATATATATATATATTCCCTCCACCACCCCTCCTCTACGGAGGACTGCTTTATTTTTATTTCCATTGCAAAAATAAAAAATTTTAAAACACAAAAAAAAAAAAAAACGAAAATAATAATAATAAAAATAATTTTGAATGTGTATTCAAATAAGTTTGAATGTGTGTGAACTATATATAAATATATATATACACATGCATATACAGAAATATATACACACACACACATATATATATATATATACACACACACACACAGACACACACTCACATAAACACATACACACACTGTGTACAGTCTTATGCAAAGGTTTGGCACCCCTTGACAAATAACATCTTTTCAATTACAAAAGCAACAATATCAGTTAATACAGTCTCTTTAGGAACTGGGGGAAAAATACACAATATTTTCAGCAAACATTGATGAATAGTTACTTTTTATGCCATAAATTGAACAAAATTACAAAATAAAAACATTATTATGGCACTCTGCAAAAGTTTGGGCACCCTACGTAATCAGTACTTAGTAACACCTCCTCTGCCAGATATCACAGCTTACAAGCGCTTCTTATAGCCAGCTGAAAGGCTTTCAGTTCTTGTACTTGGGATTTTCTCACATTCTTCCTTGCAAAAGGCTTCTAGTTCTGTAATATTCTAATATATCAAGGGCTGTATTGTCAAATAGGAGATCGGCAGCATTCTCCCACCTGAGAAAACTGTACTACAATGCCCTTGATAGTGTGTAGAAACACACTCGTCAGCTCTAGTCCTCCTGTAACAACGCAAAAGGACTGGCAACCCTCAGGTATTTATGCGTGCGATTGTATGATAAATTCACCCTGACAGTCTCACACTTCTCTTGGTACCAACAGGTCTCATGGAATATATAAAAGGCAACTGCAACAATTATACTCGGCACTAAACATCGAGGCACGGAAATGCAGCAGAGCTTGTGTATTTCTCAGGATGCATTCTAGTAAAATGCCCGGAAAATGAGCTAAAGACATATTTCAAGGGGCACTATATAAAACCGATGGAAATTTTACTGATTAAATAAAAGGAAAAGCATCGTTTGAAAAATCACAAATGTTTCTAAGATTCAATGCATCGCTTTTTGACCACATCATAGCGATGAACACATCATTGTTCCTGACAATGTCCTAATACAGAAATAAAACTTTATGTTGGTAAACTCAAAAAGCCTTCAGCTGTCACACTGGCTAACGATCTCAAACGATTATAAAGCAGCATTTTGAAAAGCGCTGTTTTAAAATAACAGATACAACACTTACCTTGTCTTCTGGCCAAATGCTTTTCACGGCTTGGCACTCCAACGGTGCTGAAACGAAATTTGTATTTCCTCCTACCTCGTTGGCCCTTCAGTTCTTCTTTTCTCCCTTTGGATGTTTTTTTCCTTCTTCTTTGGATATTGTTTTTTATTTTTGTTTGTTTTTTTTTACTTTGCATGTTTTTCCTTCTTCGGATATTATTTTTTTGGCTTATTTTTTTAGACGATGTTTTTTTCGTCTTCTTTAAAAATTGATTTTTTTCGTCTTCTTTAAATATTGTTTTTTTTTTCATCCTTTTGATGTTGTTTTACGGAACAAGAGCCGTACAGTGCTACTCTATCAGGAGGTAGCGCCAACTGAACGCCTTGAAGCAGTACCCAGCTCTTTTATAGGGAGCGTCAACCCGAAGTCAAGTTCTAGAACGTTGCACTCACTTTTCATTGGTTTCCCAGCTATGCTGTCAGAATAATGTTTGCTGATTGGTCGAAAATTTTAAAACGTACCCGAGTACTGTAAAAAAAACTCAAGATCTTGCTACCCTACGGAGCACCCATAAGGTGATTTTTTTAATACGTTATATGCAGCTATTTGTAGCAGGCCGTAATTAGACTAATCCACCCTTTGTCAATAAAGCCAACAAGAGAACAGGTTGCCCAAAGTTTGCTCAGGTACACGCCACAGCACAACCTTAAAAACACATCCAGCACAAATCACACTAGTGAATGACACAGCAAATCACAGCAATAAAAAAGACCCCTATGGGCAATCCAGCACCCAGACTACAGGTGCCAAAAGGCCCAGCCTGCCTAATAATGAACCCAAAATATACATACAACAAAGAAAAAGACACAAACAAAAAAGAAAATAAAACTAGCCAGCTGCTCCCACTAAACCCCGCTCCCGAGGCCACTAAGCCGGCTGGCTTGATAATACACGATACAACCTCAGATAAAACATATTAAAGCAACACCAGGGAGGTTTACAACCTGATCCTTAAAATTATCGACCCGTAATTCCACCTTGAAAACCCCTAAAGAACAGTAGTTTACCCCATGACTCACTGCCCCATTCAAACAAAAAAAAAACAGGTTTTTGGGGTAACCTTTAGGTCAGCTCTTCAAAACCAGGTATGAGGACTCTTCAGCTAATCAGTCCTCTAATTAGAAATCTAATTAGGGAGTTGCAGCGAAAACCTGCATACACACCGGCCCTTTGCGGATAAGATTGTTCACCCCTGAAACAAGCAAACAGAAAGGCTGCTACACTGCAAATTCAATATGCCCGCCGATGCTCCACCAAATCTATCAGGACCCTGCCTGTCTTTCCCGTGCCTGCTCCTTTGCCAATATGCCCTACCATCGGAACATGCACAGCCATCTCGCCCCGGCTATGCCTCCAGTCCGAACTGCAGTTCCTATACCTGCCTATAATTGCCTGGCTACAATCCATCCCCCAAAATGAAATTGATGACCCAACGATCACAGCTAAGAATTCTATCCCCAAACCACTGGTCTTCCTCCCCAACCGAACGATCATTCACTGACCGTGGTAACTTATAAGGGTTGGTATGATGACCAGTGGTGGACCTCACCGAACGTTTAACTGGTCTCTACACCTCGGGGGGGACATAACCTCCTCCATTATACGAGGCCTACTTGTGGATGCTCTATTGCGACCCCTCCCACCAGCCCTGTCCCCGTAAAATCACAGAGTCCTCATCCGATTCCATTTCTGTTGCCCCTGTGGGCAACCCAGACTCAGGAGACATTACCAGAACATCTTCCCCTGACATAACAACCCCCTGTGGTACTGGACGCAACTCTGTTCGGTGAACTTGACGGACAACCCCGTCCCCCTCCATTGGAGTTGCAGAGTAAACTGCACCCTGATCTTGGGGACACTTGTAACATGCACCCATGATTTGGAACAGCAGCATACCTGTCAAGGTTTGGATTTGAAAATAAAGGAAATTTTCCGGCACCCGCCGTGAGCCATCCCACCACCGCAACCAGGCTCCAGTATCCCTTACATTTTAAGACAGGAAATATAAAATAATATAAATTATATAAAATATAATATAAATATAAATATATAAAATATATAAAATATAAAATAACCATTTGTCATTTATTTTCTATTAATTTTTCATGTTCACTCATGCGGCTCTGTCATTCACTAATGACTTGGATTTTTCATGCCGACTGACATCGTTCCTTCCCCGTGGGAGACAAATCTTACAGAACGCGTGACCCATCCTGCTCCTCTTCAGGAAAGTAAATTCGTCATCTTCGTCATCACCCCTTAAAACAATTACTGAAGCGAGACGGCGCACGCGTTACGGCGACAGATTTAAATTGTGAGTGCACTATATCTCGTCGCAAATGGTGCTTAACCACGGCGGGTCTCAAGCACAGGAGACTCCCAATTTCTAAATGACACACACTTGGCTCACAGCGCAAAGTTGTGTTAAACTTGCTTTGTCTAAAGCAGGCACACACATACGAGTATGATCCTGATAGGTAACTAAGCTATCGGTCTTATGTCCAAGCGCAACATAATTTAGGTTAGAACCTCATAACAAGTATTCCCGTTCGCTAATAGAGAGATCTCTCCCAGGATATATAGAAACGGAGACACTCGTCCGAATTGAACCTGGAAACAAAGCGCTACATCTGAGAATCTCGTCAGACATAGGGTTAAAGTTTACTGCAGTTTAATACGAAAGAACTACAATGAAATCACCGAAAATAAAACAAAATAATATAACTACTAATAATAGAAATAAAAATAACTATAATAAGCCCATATGATCCCGCTTAAATGCCTTCAGATTGCCATGAGTGCGACTTTTGCAACCAGTTGACAGTAGCGCTTCTTCACTGCACGTTCGGTCATAAAAAGTTTAAATTGTGTGCTCAGAATAAGTTTAAACCTTGTGCCTTGTGATTATTAACCAATTTTTATGCTGAATGGTCGGCTCAAACTCAATTGCGAAACACCGTGAGTCTGTTAATGTGTGACTTAAATGGAACTCATTAATAACCAGTATCACGTAATAACCTGGGTTAGAATAGAAGGCTTGTCCAACGAGCTGCGTCACCAGGTAATGTAAACGATCGGTAGCGAAGCTCCCCTCACGGCCAATGAGAGAGAGTCTCGCGATATTTCAGGCGAATTTGAGGTTTCAGAGCGTAGATCGCACAGGCAGGGATTCTTGTGAGCACTCAATGAACGGAGGCTGAAGTTGTGTAAAAGACATGCATTTATTCCTATAACTAACATAAGACAGACATTACACCTAACAAACAATAAACACGAAATAACGGAGTGGACACAAACAATGTAATCATGAAAATGCAATGACCAGATTTAAAATGAGTAACCTTAAAAGGGAAAATACTGTTCTGCAAAGCAAGCAATTTGTGGAAATACTGTCCTAAAGTAATATAGCAGGTGAATAGGAGTTTAGGTTGTTATAAATGAAAGGAAGTTTGTTTACTTGGTTGCAGAGTGGGGGGGGGGGGGGGTCTTGGCAGTTGGTTGCGGAGGCTGATGAGCTGATGGGTGATGGCACTCAGGGAGGCGCGGTGTTTGCAGCGGTTGTTGGAGTGGAGCCCCTCTGATTCCCTCTCCTGGTGAAGCTTGGGCTTGGTTGCAGTTCTCTGTCCAGCTGGGTCTTCACTGATAGGCTTCAGGAGGGCTTCTTGTGGGCTTCTCTTCTCTTGGGCTGATGTTCTCTGCCTCTCTTCGTGCTGATGGTCTTTTGTTTTCTCCTCCCTTCTGTTTCTCCTCTCCTGGCTTTGTTCTGAGGTGCCAGGTTTTATAGTGTAAAGTTCGTGAATAGGAGTGACCAGGAATTCGACTCCTGGACCAATGGCTGACCATCCATTTGGCGGGCTTTCGGAAGGGGGTCTGTATCAGTCCTTTTGAGATTTATGACCAGAGTGATTTCCCTTGTATTGATGATTTTCGTTAGGCTGGTGTAACTTTTGATATATTCACTTTCGTGGTAACCACTGACCAGATTTGGAAACTGGAGTGATTTTCCATCGGTTTGATACCAAACATGCCATAGCAGCCTAGCGGTTCACACCTCATACCATCTGTAATGATTAATTAATGATTACTTATATTATGTCGTTATGTTATATTACTCACACCTTATTTTATGCCTCACAATCTATATAATTGTAAATATACTGTGTAGCTGCTGGCGCGTTCCAAACTAAATCTCATTGTACTTACAATGTCAATAAAAACATCCATCCATCCATCTAGGCAGGCCAGTGTCGCCTCCATCCTTCCTGAAGTCAGTGATTCCTTTGTCTTTGTGCTGTTTAGTGCCAAATTGTTTGCTGAACTCCAACCTATCAGTTTCTGGACCTCATCTCTGTAAGCTGACTCATAAGAACCAAAGAGATTTACAAATGAGAGGAGGCCATTCGGCCCATCAAGCTCCTTTGAGGAGAACTTAGCTAATAGCTCAAAAATCTTATCTAGCTCTGATTTAAAAGAACCCAGGGTTTTAGCTTGTGTTACAATAACAGGAAGACTATTCCATACTCTAACTACACGCTGTGTACAGAAATGCTTCATCAAATTCGTTTTAAAATGTTCTCCAGCTAATTTCCACTTATGGCCACGAGTTCTGGTATTTAAACTAACATTGAAATAGCCATTTGGCTGAACAGCATCCAGACCTGTTAGAATCTTAAACACCTGGATTATGTCCCCCCTTAGTCTCCTTTGCTCGAGGCTAAACAGATTCAGCTCAGCTAACCTCTCCTCATTAGACATTCCTCTAAGACCAGGAATCATTCTCGTTGCCCTACGTTGCACCTTTTCCAAGGCAGCAATGTCCTTCTTAAGGTATGGTAACCAAACCCGCACACAATATTCTAGGTGGGGTCTTACCAAGGAATTATATTATCGTAGCATCACTTGCCTTGTCTTAAACTCCACACACCTAGAGATGCAATGTGCCTTCTCGCGTGGTGTTCCTGCAGAGGGAGTCTGTGAGTGCTGGAGATTGGGGGAGGGGGCAGTGTGGCTATGTCTGCTCTGTGTTCCTCCAGACGAGCAAAGAAGCTGTTTAGCTCCTTTGCTAAAAGGGCGTTGCTGTTAACAGTGACGGTGTTGTTGCCTTTGAAGTTTGTAATGTGTTGTATTCCCTGCCACACCCACTGTGGGTTGTTGTATGTGAAGTAGACCTCTATTTTCTGTTTCTCTGCCTGCCTGGCAACCTTGATGCCCCTATTCAGGTTAGCTCTGGCTGCACTCTGTGTTCTTGACTGCGCTGTCTTGTCCTGTAGTATTGTATTGTTGCTCTTGTGTTTATCTTGCACTTTCTCCCTCTGTTTGTGCTCCTTTCACTCTGTATAGTTCTATCTTGCCCGCACTTGTGTCATCTTGTGTTGTTTCTGTTTTTCTTCTTTGTGTTGCACCGTGGTCCAGGAGGAACAATGTTTCCTTTCACTGTGTACTGTGTATATTGCTGAAATAACAATAAACCCACTTGACCACCTGCCTCAATTCATCCTGAAGAGTTTTCCAATGTTGTTCAAAGGTCTGTTTGTTTCGAGTGAAGGACACGCCCCTGGACGTGCTGGATAAGGGGACCACAGATCAGTGTCCTCAGTCCTGCTTCTCCCTTCAAAGCTGAGAGGAAGATGACCCGCCTGCTGCTTCTGGTTTTGGCTTATGGAGCTCTGCTTATCTCCACAGAGGCCCAGCAAGATTACCACAGTCTCCCTGCACTCACAAGACGGCCATTAAACTCGCAGTCGAAAATGCTCATCAAGGAACCCGTCAGCACATGAATTTCTATAACATCCAGGGCCGTCCGAAGGTAACTGCTGAGAAAGTGTTTACAAAAGTGTGAAACTTTCATCATCTGCAAGCTGAACTAATGAGTATCACATTGATTTTGATGTTTTAATTTCAATGCATATGATGCTTAATGTCTCTTCACAATGAAAGTGATGGTTGTATATCTCAGCCCTGGTCAATTTTACCTTCTCACAGTTTCTCTCTGAATCTGCTGCAGTCAAGTCTGTGACAGTTTGCCATTTTTTGGGTGATTATTGTTTGTTATATTGCCTTTAAAACAGTTGTAGGCAATTTTGTATATAACGTGTTTATGTGATTTAGATCAGCAGTGAATACATTGACATTGAGATTCTCTTGAGAGCAATAAAATGTCCAAAGTCAACTGCAACAGACCATCGGGCTGACTGTATTTTCATGGACAAGAGGGTAAGTAAAGAGTCACTGTGACTGTGAGCATTGGACATATCAGTTAGCAAATTAATTTAGGTTCATGTTAACTTTTTTGATGCCCTGCGGGGGAAAGTTAGCCAACAATAAAGTAACAAATACATAGGTGGCCTCAAAGAGCCAGTTCCTTCACCTTATTCTCAAATTTTAGTAGGTTTACAGGCTTAAAGGCTGGATTACCAGGCAGAAGCAAATGCTAATCATCTGAGGGGTGACCTGTAGATTATGCTTCGAGCTATGAACCCTAGCTGGCCTTATTTAAAGACCTGTGGGCTGTACTACAAAGCGGGTTTTACATACCCAGAGTTAACTCAATCGAGCCAGGTTAACTAAAACTCATTGTTGAAATCAGCCTTAAATGGCAGTGTGGTGTTTTGTGGTGAAAGGGCAGGACTTAACTCTTGTTTTAATTAGAAAGCCAGTAATTAAACCTGGTCAGAGCAGGGTAGATGTGCAGTGTGAATTACCCTTTAAATTTACCTCTTTAAATAGTGAACTACAGGACCACTTAGCTTGATCGGAGGACAGTATTTTAATACAGAGCAGTGTTCAGTTAAACGGGATTTGTTGTTCATACTTTTAGATGAACTTGCTTTGTATAATATAGCCTTATGGTGACCCTGCTTTGGAAGCTCTTTCCTCTAAAATTGTTCTGTGTCATTAAACCCTGCACTCCAGCAGCTCTGCCTTAAATCATTAGATATATCTTTACTACACCTTCTCTCACTGTATTTATTGCCCACCACTCTTTAAATACTGTTTTTGTGTGTCTGTGTGTTTTTGCAGCCATTCATTAACTGTAGAGTTTGCAGCAGACGGTCTGGTAATGATCTTACACATCCATCAAATGACTGTGTACCAAACAAGAAAGTGGATGAAGTAAGTGTAGAGAGTCTTAGCATTATGGAAATGTAACAGGTGTGTGAATTGTGTCTAAACATGTGGTTAAACTTTGATTGTGTTTGTACATGCAAAAATTTGATCAGAGTACTGTTTATTAATGACAATGTTACTTTTAATCTGAACAACAGTGGCAGCACCAAGGAAAAGCTTGGGGGGGGGGGCTCTAGCTCCTCCTCCAATGACCATAGTACCCCCACAGCACCCCCAAAATATTGGTTTCATTTTTTCTTTAACTATCTGTAAAATCTGTATATTGTGTAAGACATTTTTGCGGTTTTTACAGCATACTTGTAGTGTATTTTTTCTTCAAAGTACACATAGAGGCTCTGTGAGCTAGACGTTAGAATTTTATATTTTATCCTATTTTATCCATGCTGTAGCTTATCGTGCTGTGTGCTTCTATACACCATCTACATAAGCTGAAAAGCTAAAGCACCCGGTCTAAATAATCTCACTCCCCTATAGCACCTGTAGCATTAAGTCACTGGCGCTGCCACTGCTGAATAAACGACTCCAATCTGACTAAACCGCTTAACTTTTCCTCCCCATGTTACATTTCAGGACAAACGACGTAATATGTGTCCTTCTGATAAACCTCTTCTCAGACCTAAAACTGCCTTGGCTTCCAAGGACACTAAAGAAGCTGAAGGAGACCGTCTGGCTGTTTCTGATGGCTGATGGTCCTGCAATGTGGACCAGAGGAGGAAACTGGGAGGGAAAATGCTTTGCTTTATATCATGCCCACCCAAAGCCCCCAGTGAGTAAGCCATAGGCGCCGATAGCATGGAAAAACTCCCAAGAAGGAAGAAACCTTGGGAGGGACCAAACTCAAAGGGGGAGCCCATCCTCCTGGGGCCGGCAAAGTGTAGGTGCAGGATCACAAAAAAACTTGACGAGAGAAACGAGAGAATTCGACTGTCCCTCACAAAAACTGTAAAGTTTTAGTGGCTAAATTGCTTTTTCTATGCCTTTTCAAACAGGAGGAGATTTGTTTGGCTATACGTAGAAATTTTCTATACAATTTAGACAGCACAGAATCATTAACCTACTTTAATGCATTTATTAATACAACCACATATTTCACACATTTTGACATCAGTCATGCAGTGAAGATACAGTCTCTTTATTTCTTGACGCCAACCCTCCCCATTAATCCGGGCTTGGGACCGACACCTAGTTGAGCTGGCTTTCTCCCTTAAGTGGCTGGGTTAGGCTAAACTATGTACATATTTATGAAGACTACTATAAATTTATAAAGACCTCCCTAAATATGTAGTCTAACAAAACGCAGTTTAAAGAAGGTAGCCTACCTGGTAAACAAAGAAATTAAAAGGCCCACAGCATATAATCGGGCTATATCCAAGCAGTTTTTAAGAACGTAACCTACATGGCGAAATTGAATTACTTTCTGGACCAACAAACGCAACCAGACATGAACATTATGCACCTTCCTAGTCTTGATGTATGTCGTCATACAGATGAGGACGTTAAGGCAGCCTTTAGGTCCGACCCATCATGCACTGCAGTTTTTTGCAAATTCCTCAGATGGAAAACCATTAAATACCTCTTCTATTACCTTATATTACCTTATATTCATGTAATAAATATACAAATATCAATTAGTTGGAAATCAGCCAGACAGACGTAATTACTACAAATGGTTTCCACTGTATTTGTGACTCTGAGTGCCGCAGGCTTGGATGCAGTGCCGCACCATTTTGTAAGGCATGCACTGGCCAATCATGTAGCACTTCTCTCATAAATATTAATGAGACATCACCTACCACCCTGCAAAAAAGAAATTTGCCGCTCGTCCCCCTGCACATGAACCAACATGGCTGTGTCAACCAGCGGAGCTCCGGAGCCTCTGGAGAAACACGCGGCAAAAAAGGCTCGCATACGGTCTTCCAGAGTTTGGGAATACTTCAGTCATGACACCTTTTCTGCGCCTCTACTGTAGCTGGCGTTAATGACGCTGTTTCAGCCATTTTATATTTTCTGTTTACTTATTCTGTCATGTAAGACTGAGACAAATTATCGTTTACGACTATTCTTACACACTGTAGCCTGACTTGCTGACTTAAGTAAGCTTAACTATAAGCTACCTTTGCTAGTGTTTGTGAATAACATGTTTCTCTAGTTATGAAATTATTCCATGTTTTAGCATCTGTTTCAACATTAAAGTCAAATTGGTATATTGAAATATGTAAAAACTATTGAACTATTAGCTTAAGTCTAACATAGAAAATCCTACTGAATCTCTTAAGATTTTCCTTTTTTGTTAATGCACTAATGTTTAAGAAGTGTCTTAAATTGAATTTCAGATTTGTGTGTGGGTGGGAGTGGGTGAATTGTATTAAATTCATACATTCATTCTTTTGGCTCAGACATTACTGACCTAAAACAAATTGAGGCATTGGGTAAGTGCTTAAATTAGCTACTAAATGGCAAAAAATATTCTAAATATCACATTTTCCATTCTTCGGTATAATTTTAATGAATCACCTATGCTGCCAAACATTAACGCATAGATTGTCACAACACTCTATGTTTTAGTTCTTCTTTATGTGTATAGGACGGTGTGATGGTTCTGGTGGTGGGTGTGGCCGACGCTGCTCGCGATGTTTGGCTATGCTGCAGTCCCAGGGACCAAGTTGGAACACATTTCCACCTTCAAGCTTAGGTGGAAAAACGGCACCGAGACCCAGCAGCAGGACAACTTCTTGTCCAGACAACCAGCCCTGCTTCATCATTGAAGTAAGCCCTGTGAACAGGAGCGAGATGTACTTCTGCAGTGGATGTTATAGCGGAAAGAACATCCCCATCCTCACGTCTGCCGGAGTGCCCCCCTCAAGTGGGTGTGTGACTTAACTCGATGGATGAATTGGACAGAATGTACTGTTACTAGAGGTCGACCGATATGGGTTTTTCAAGTCAAGGGTCAGGCGATGGCCGATATATGCTGCTGATTTTTTTTGGCCGATAATTGGACGTTTTCCCCTCTATTTGCATGGTAAAATATCACACTAATAATAACAAACGATACACAAAATTTCTCAATTTAGCATTTATTGAATACTCAACTTGGAAACAATAACACATTTATAAACAATAAAAATAGCAGCATCAGAATCTCTGTTAGTGCACAATATAGCAGCAAACTCCTCATGTTTGACGGAAGGAAATTTGTAAACAATACAAAAAGGAATAAGCATGTTATCTTTAGTTGTAATCCCACTTCCAGTCCCTGAGTCTTACTCACCACACTCATACTTCACAGCAAACAGACAGCAGTTAATTAACCAGAAGAGAAAAATGCAAAAACACAACAGAACTTGTAAATAATAACAAACTAATAGACAATAAAAATAGCAGCATCAGAATCTCTATTAGTGCCAAATATAGCAGCAAACTCCTCATGTCTGACGGAAGGAAAATTTGTAAATACACAAAGGAATGAGCACATCTTCAGTTTTAATCCCATTTCCAGTCCCTGAGTCTTCCTCATCCCACAAGCAGGCAAGGCATGTCACCCCGGTTGTGTGACACTTATTTTATATAATAAAATAAGTGCCCCCTGCGGCCCCAGAGCCCGAGCAGCCGTCTCCGCTGCCTGCAGCTACCGCGCCCACGTCCGAGGCGCTTTCCCTGCCTGCAGCTCCCGGGCAGGCGCCCCCTCTGCAGCCTGCAGCTCCAGTCCCTGGCCCCACTCCAGTCCCTTCTCCCCCTGTGACTCTGGTACCCTCACCCCGACGAGCCCGACCCCGGCCGCAGGTCCTTATGTCTGTGTCCCATAAGGGGAGAGGACACAGACGCACGGCTGGGGTCCCACCCGCCCAGCCCCCTGGCTCGCCCTCCCCTCGCCGGCGCTAGGGCTTGGTCGGCACCTGCGGGTCCTGGCCCTCCGGGTCGGCTGTCGTCTGCGGGTCCCCCTCCGCGGCCTCGTCGCCCTGCCTCGGTCCCTCCTCCGGCGTCTTATCGGTTGCCTGCGGGCCCCCCGACGGCGGCTCCTCATTCGCCTGCTGGTCCTCCCGCTCTGGCGTGTCGGAGGACGTCGCCGTCTGCTGCGGCTCCCCCTCTCTCCTTGCCCTCGCCAGGGTCCCTTCCAGCTCCTTCGTCCCCTTCCCTGGTCTCCCCTCCGACTCCCTCCTTCGTCCCTGCGTCTGTCCCTCACCCCGTCTCCTCGGCCCCTCCGGCTCCGGCCTCCCGGCCGCCTGCAGCCCTTCCGGCTGCCTCCCGTCGCCCGCTGGGTCTCCCTCGGGCTCCTCTTGGTTCCCCCTCCTTCTCTCCCTGGCCTCCCGTCTTTGTCCCTCCTGCCTCTGCTCCCCCTCGCTTTGTTCCTCCTGTCTCTGTCCCTCCTCTCTTTGTCCCTCGTCCCTCTGGCTTCTGCTCCTCTTTCCCCGATGTTCCCTTCGTTCACTCCCGGTCCTTTTGTCCTGCCTGTTCCCTCCGTGTCCCCCTTTCTGATCTGTTTCTCTGCCTTTCCTGTCTTATGTCAAGTCTTGTCCTGGCTCCTTCCCCTGTGCCAGTTCTGTCTGCGTTCTGTTCCCTGTCCCTCATTAATGAGGTTTTATATAGATATACATATATGCCCGGCTTGTCCGCTCCTCGTGTGTGCCACGCCCCCTGATTACCCACGTGTGCTTCCCTGATCGTCTCCTGCTTTGCCCGATTACTTTGATTAGTCATGACCTATTTTAAGTCCTGGTCTTACCTGTTTGCCCTGTCCGTCATTGTAGTTTGTCAATGCCTGCGTTCCGTCCTGCTCTACCCGCTCCGTTTCCCCGATTAAAGACCCGTTTTCACAAACACAAAAAAAACTATATGTATACATATACATACACTGAACAAAAATATAAACGCAACACTTTTGTTTTTGCTCCCATTTTTCATGAGATGGACTTAAAGATCTACAATTCATTCCAGATACACAATATTACCATTTCTCTCAAACATTTCTCACAAATCAGTCTAAATGTGTGATAGTGAGCACTTCTGCTTTGCTGAGATAATCCATCCCACCTCACAGGTGTGCCACATCAAGATGCTGATCTGACATCATGGGTAGTGCACAGGTGTACCTTATACTGCCCACAATAAAAGGCCACCCTGGAATGTGCAGTTTTGTCTCACAGCAAAATGCCACAGATGCCACAAGCATTGAGGGAGCGTGCAATTGGCATGCTGACAGCAGGAATGTCAACCAGATCTGTTGCTCGTGCATTGAATGTTCATTTCTCAACCATAAGCCGTCTCCAAAGGCGTTTCAGAGAATATGGCAGTACATCCAACCGGCCTCACAACCGCAGACCACGTGTAACCACACCAGCCCAGGACCTCCACATCCAGCAGGTTCACCTCCAAGATCGTCTGAGACCAGCCACTCAGACAGATGATGCACGGCCCCATGTTGCAAGGATCTGTACACAGTTCTTGGAAGCTGAAAATGTCCCAGTTCTTGCATGGCCAGCATACTCACCGGACATGTCACCCGTTGAGCATGTTTGGGATGTGCTTGACCGGCGTATACGACAGCGTGTACCAGTTCCCACTAATATCCAACAACTTCGCACAGCCATTGAAGAGGAGTGGACCAACATTCCACAGGCCACAATTGACAATCTGATAAACTCTATGCGAAGAAGATGTGTTGCATTGTATGAGGCAAATGGTGGTCACACCAGATACTGACCGGTTCTGAGTCCCCAGACCCCCAATAAAGCAAAAAACTGCACATTCCAGGGTGGCCTTTTATTGTGGGCAGTATAAGGTACACCTGTGCACTACCCATGATGTCAGATCAGCATCTTGATGTGGCACACCTGTGAGGTGGGATGGATTATCTCAGCAAAGCAGAAGTGCTCACTATCACACATTTAGACTGATTTGTGAGAAATGTTTGAGAGAAATGGTAATATTGTGTATCTGGAATGAATTGTAGGTCTTTAAGTCCATCTCATGAAAAATGGGAGCAGAAACAAGAGTGTTGCGTTTATATTTTTGTTCAGTATATATATTTATGGGTGTATCGAGACTAGATGGTCAGTATGGATAACTAAGGTGCACTAAAACTGGGTGAGCAGGCAAGGCATGTCACCCAGGTTGTGTGACAATTATTTTATATAAATGTATATATGTATATATATATTCCATCCACCATCCCTCCTTTACGGAGAACTGCGTTATTTTTATTGTCCATTACGAAAAAAATAAAAAAACTATATATATATATATATATATATATATACATATATATTTATGGGTGTATCGAGACTAGATGGTCATTATGGATAACTAAGGTGCACTAAAACTGGGTGAGCAGGCAAGGCATGTCACCCAGGTTGTGTGACAATTATTTTATATAAATGTATATATATATATATATATATTCCATCCACCATCCCTCCTTTACGGAGAACTGCGTTATTTTTCTTTTCTATTGCTAATAAAAAAACTATATATATGTACATATATATATATATATATATATATATATATATATATATATATATATATATATATATATATATATATGGGTGTATCGAGACTAGATGGTCAGTATGGATAACTAAGGTGCACTAAAATTGGGTGAGCAGGCAAGGCATGTCACCCAGGTTGTGTGACAATTATTTTATATATATGCATATACATATTCCATCCACCATCCCTCCTTTATGGAGAACTGCGTTATTTTTATTGTCTATTGCAAAAAAAAAACAGAAAAACTATATATATATATATATATATATATATATATATATATATACATATATATTCATGGGTGTATCGAGACTAGATGGTCATTCTGGATAACTAAAGTGCACTAAAATTGGGTGAGCAGGCAAGGCATGTCACCCAGGTTGTGTGACAATTATTTTATATAAATGTATATATATATATATATATATATATATATATATATATATATATATTCCATCCACCATCCCTCCTTTACGGAGAACTGCGTTATTTTTCTTTTTTATTGCTAATAAAAAAACTATATATATATACATATATATTTATGGGTGTATCGAGACTAGATGGTCATTATGAATAACTAAGGTGCACTAAAATTGGGTGAGCAGGCAAGGCATGTCACCCCGGTTGTGTGACAATTATTTTATATATATATTCCATCCACCATCCCTCCTTTACGGAGGACTGCTTTATTTTTAATATCCATTGCGAAAAAAAAACACAAGAAAAAGAAAAAATATCTATATATATACATATATATATATATATATATATATATATATATGGGTGTGTCGAGACTAGATGGTCAGTATGGATAACTAAAGTGCACTAAAATTGGGTGAGCAGGCAAGGCATGTCACCCAGGTTGTGTGACAATTATTTTATATAAATGTATATATATATATATATATATATATATATATATATATATATATATATATATATTCCATCCACCATCCCTCCTTTACGGAGAACTGTGTTATTTTTCTTTTCTATTGCTAATAAAAAAACTATATATATGTACATATATATATATATATATATGGGTGTATCGAGACTAGTTGGTCATTATGGATAACTAAGTTGCACTAAAATTGGGTGAGCAGGCAAGGCATGTCACCCAGGTTGTGTGACAATTATTTTATATATATGTATATATATATATTCCATCCACCATCCCTCCTTTATGGAGAACTGCGCTATTTTTATTGTCTATTGCAAAAAAAAACAAAAAAAAAAACAATACATATATATACATATATATTTATGGGTGTATCGAGACTAGATGGTCATTATGAATAACTAAGGTGCACTAAAATTGGGTGAGCAGGCAAGGCATGTCACCCCGGTTGTGTGACAATTATTTTATATATATATTCCATCCACCATCCCTCCTTTACGGAGAACTGCGTTATTTTTATTGTCCATTGCGAAAAAAAAAAAACTATATATATACATATATATTTATGGGTGTATCGAGACTAGTTGGTCATTATGGATAACTAAGTTGCACTAAAATTGGGTGAGCAGGCAAGGCATGTCACCCAGGTTGTGTGACAATTATTTTATATATATGTATGTATATATTCCATCCACCATCCCTCCTTTACGGAGAACTGCGTTATTTTTCTTTTCTATTGCTAATAAAAAAACTATATATATGTACATATATATATATATATTTATGGGTGTATCGAGACTAGTTGGTCATTATGGATAACTAAGGTGCACTAAAATTGGGTGAGCAGGCAAGGCATGTCACCCCAGTTGTGTGACAATTATTTTATATAAATGTATATATATATTCCCTCCACCACCCCTCCTTTACGGAGGACTGCTTTATTTTTAATATCCATTGCGAAAAAAAAACACAAGAAAAAGAAAAAATATCTATATATATACATATATATATATATATATATATATATATATATATGGGTGTGTCGAGACTAGATGGTCAGTATGGATAACTGAGGTGCACTAAAATTGGGTGAGCAGGCAAGGCATGTCACCCAGGTTGTGTGACAATTATTTTATATATATGCATATACATATTCCATCCACCATCCCTCCTTTACGGAGAACTGCGTTATTTTTATTGTCTATTGCAAAAAAAAAACAGAAAAACTATATATATATATATATATATATATATATATATATATACATATATATTCATGGGTGTATCGAGACTAGATGGTCATTATGGATAACTAAAGTGCACTAAAATTGGGTGAGCAGGCAAGGCATGTCACCCAGGTTGTGTGACAATTATTTTATATAAATGTATATATATATATATATATTCCATCCACCATCCCTCCTTTACGGAGAACTGCGTTATTTTTCTTTTCTATTGCTAATAAAAAAACTATATATATATACATATATATTTATGGGTGTATCGAGACTAGATGGTCATTATGAATAACTAAGGTGCACAAAAATTGGGTGAGCAGGCAAGGCATGTCACCCCGGTTGTGTGACAATTATTTTATATATATATTCCATCCACCATCCCTCCTTTACGGAGGACTGCTTTATTTTTAATATCCATTGCGAAAAAAAAACACAAGAAAAAGAAAAAATATCTATATATATACATATATATATATATATATATATATATATATATATATATATATATATATGGGTGTGTCGAGACTAGATGGTCAGTATGGATAACTAAAGTGCACTAAAATTGGGTGAGCAGGCAAGGCATGTCACCCAGGTTGTGTGACAATTATTTTATATAAATGTATATATATATATATATATATATATATATATATATATATATTCCATCCACCATCCCTCCTTTACGGAGAACTGCGTTATTTTTCTTTTCTATTGCTAATAAAAAAACTATATATATGTACATATATATATATATATATGGGTGTATCGAGACTAGTTGGTCATTATGGATAACTAAGTTGCACTAAAATTGGGTGAGCAGGCAAGGCATGTCACCCAGGTTGTGTGACAATTATTTTATATATATATGTATATATATATTCCCTCCACCACCCCTCCTTTACAGAGGACTGCTTTATTTTTAATATCCATTGCGAAAAAAAAACACAAGAAAAAGAAAAAATATCTATATATATATACATATATATATATATATATATATATATATATATATATATATATATATATATATGGGTGTGTCGAGACTAGATGGTCAGTATGGATAACTAAAGTGCACTAAAATTGGGTGAGCAGGCAAGGCATGTCACCCAGGTTGTGTGACAATTATTTTATATAAATGTATATATATATATATATATATATATATATATATATATATATATATATATATATATATATATATATATATATATTCCATCCACCATCCCTCCTTTACGGAGAACTGCGTTATTTTTCTTTTCTATTGCTAATAAAAAAACTATATATATGTACATATATATATATATATATATGGGTGTATCGAGACTAGTTGGTCATTATGGATAACTAAGTTGCACTAAAATTGGGTGAGCAGGCAAGGCATGTCACCCAGGTTGTGTGACAATTATTTTATATATATATGTATATATATATTCCCTCCACCACCCCTCCTTTACGGAGGACTGCTTTATTTTTAATATCCATTGCGAAAAAAAAACACAAGAAAAAGAAAAAATATCTATATATATACATATATATATATATATATATATATGGGTGTGTCGAGACTAGATGGTCAGTATGGATAACTAAAGTGCACTAAAATTGGGTGAGCAGGCAAGGCATGTCACCCAGGTTGTGTGACAATTATTTTATATAAATGTATATATATATATATATATATATTCCATCCACCATCCCTCCTTTACGGAGAACTGCGTTATTTTTCTTTTCTATTGCTAATAAAAAAACTATATATATATGTACATATATATATATATATGGGTGTATCGAGACTAGTTGGTCATTATGGATAACTAAGTTGCACTAAAATTGGGTGAGCAGGCAAGGCATGTCACCCAAGTTGTGTGACAATTATTTTATATATATGTATATATATATTCCATCCACCATCCCTCCTTTATGGAGAACTGCGTTATTTTTATTGTCTATTGCAAAAAAAAAAACAAAAAAAACTATATATATATACATATATATTTATGGGTGTATCGAGACTAGATGGTCATTATGAATAACTAAAGTGCACTAAAACTGGGTGAGCAGGCAAGGCATGTCACCCAGGTTGTGTGACAATTATTTTATATATATGTATATATATATTCCATCCACCATCCCTCCTTTACGGAGAACTGCGTTATTTTTATTGTCTATTGCAAAAAAAAAAACAAAAAAAACTATATATATATATACATATATATATATGGGTGTATCGAGACTAGAAGGTCATTATGCATAACTAAAGTGCACTAAAATTGGGTGAGCAGGAAAGGCATGTCACCCCAGTTGTGTGACAATTATTTTATATATATGTATATATATATATATATTCCCTCCACCACCCCTCCTCTACGGAGGACTGCTTTATTTTTATTTCCATTGCAAAAATAAAAAATTTTAAAACACAAAAAAAAAAAAAAAAACGAAAATAATAATAATAAAAATAATTTTGAATGTGTATTCAAATAAGTTTGAATGTGTGTGAACTATATATAAATATATATATACACATGCATATACAGAAATATATACACACACACACATATATATATATATATACACACACACACACAGACACACACTCACATAAACACATACACACACTGTGTACAGTCTTATGCAAAGGTTTGGCACCCCTTGACAAATAACATCTTTTCAATTACAAAAGCAACAATATCAGTTAATACAGTCTCTTTAGGAACTGGGGGAAAAATACACAATATTTTCAGCAAACATTGATGAATAGTTACTTTTTATGCCATAAATTGAACAAAATTACAAAATAAAAACATTATTATGGCACTCTGCAAAAGTTTGGGCACCCTACGTAGTAACACCTCCTCTGCCAGATATCACAGCTTACAAGCGCTTCTTATAGCCAGCTGAAAGGCTTTCAGTTCTTGTACTTGGGATTTTCTCACATTCTTCCTTGCAAAAGGCTTCTAGTTCTGTAATATTCTAATATATCAAGGGCTGTATTGTCAAATAGGAGATCGGCAGCATTCTCCCACCTGAGAAAACTGTACTACAATGCCCTTGATAGTGTGTAGAAACACACTCGTCAGCTCTAGTCCTCCTGTAACAACGCAAAAGGACTGGCAACCCTCAGGTATTTATGCGTGCGATTGTATGATAAATTCACCCTGACAGTCTCACACTTCTCTTGGTACCAACAGGTCTCATGGAATATATAAAAGGCAACTGCAACAATTATACTCGGCACTAAACATCGAGGCACGGAAATGCAGCAGAGCTTGTGTATTTCTCAGGATGCATTCTAGTAAAATGCCCGGAAAATGAGCTAAAGACATATTTCAAGGGGCACTATATAAAACCGATGGAAATTTTACTGATTAAATAAAAGGAAAAGCATCGTTTGAAAAATCACAAATGTTTCTAAGATTCAATGCATCGCTTTTTGACCACATCATAGCGATGAACACATCATTGTTCCTGACAATGTCCTAATACAGAAATAAAACTTTATGTTGGTAAACTCAAAAAGCCTTCAGCTGTCACACTGGCTAACGATCTCAAACGATTATAAAGCAGCATTTTGAAAAGCGCTGTTTTAAAATAACAGATACAACACTTACCTTGTCTTCTGGCCAAATGCTTTTCACGGCTTGGCACTCCAACGGTGCTGAAACGAAATTTGTATTTCCTCCTACCTCGTTGGCCCTTCAGTTCTTCTTTTCTCCCTTTGGATGTTTTTTTCCTTCTTCTTTGGATATTGTTTTTTATTTTTGTTTGTTTTTTTTTACTTTGCATGTTTTTCCTTCTTCGGATATTATTTTTTTGGCTTATTTTTTTAGACGATGTTTTTTTCGTCTTCTTTAAAAATTGATTTTTTTCGTCTTCTTTAAATATTGTTTTTTTTTTCATCCTTTTGATGTTGTTTTACGGAACAAGAGCCGTACAGTGCTACTCTATCAGGAGGTAGCGCCAACTGAACGCCTTGAAGCAGTACCCAGCTCTTTTATAGGGAGCGTCAACCCGAAGTCAAGTTCTAGAACGTTGCACTCACTTTTCATTGGTTTCCCAGCTATGCTGTCAGAATAATGTTTGCTGATTGGTCGAAAATTTTAAAACGTACCCGAGTACTGTAAAAAAAACTCAAGATCTTGCTACCCTACGGAGCACCCATAAGGTGATTTTTTTTATACGTTATATGCAGCTATTTGTAGCAGGCCGTAATTAGACTAATCCACCCTTTGTCAATAAAGCCAACAAGAGAACAGGTTGCCCAAAGTTTGCTCAGGTACACGCCACAGCACAACCTTAAAAACACATCCAGCACAAATCACACTAGTGAATGACACAGCAAATCACAGCAATAAAAAAGACCCCTATGGGCAATCCAGCACCCAGACTACAGGTGCCAAAAGGCCCAGCCTGCCTAATAATGAACCCAAAATATACATACAACAAAGAAAAAGACACAAACAAAAAAGAAAATAAAACTAGCCAGCTGCTCCCACTAAACCCCGCTCCCGAGGCCACTAAGCCGGCTGGCTTGATAATACACGATACAACCTCAGATAAAACATATTAAAGCAACACCAGGGAGGTTTACAACCTGATCCTTAAAATTATCGACCCGTAATTCCACCTTGAAAACCCCTAAAGAACAGTAGTTTACCCCATGACTCACTGCCCCATTCAAACAAAAAAAAAACAGGTTTTTGGGGTAACCTTTAGGTCAGCTCTTCAAAACCAGGTATGAGGACTCTTCAGCTAATCAGTCCTCTAATTAGAAATCTAATTAGGGAGTTGAAGCGAAAACCTGCATACACACCGGCCCTTTGCGGATAAGATTGTTCACCCCTGAAACAAGCAAACAGAAAGGCTGCTACACTGCAAATTCAATATGCCCGCCGATGCTCCACCAAATCTATCAGGACCCTGCCTGTCTTTCCCGTGCCTGCTCCTTTGCCAATATGCCCTACCATCGGAACATGCACAGCCATCTCGCCCCGGCTATGTACTCACGAGTACTATTACAGTATTTATATCATTTATTTAAACTTAATTTTACCAGGTAAATTAACTACAAAGCAGTTACCACTGCTTTACCTGCTTCTCGGGAGAAATAGCAGATATACGTCATGTATGTGACTAAATTCTTAAGCCAATAAGGGCAAAGTTGTGTCGTAATGGAGGCGGATCCAGTTTGTGCAGCCGGTTAAAGACACTACGGGCATGTAAATGGAGAACGAAATTATAGTTATACCGAATCTCCTACACACAATACCAAGGTTACCAACTTTGGTCAGCTGACCGGAGTGAGACGTTCAATTCCCGTAAGATTTCTTTGCGCCAGCCTGAGAGTCTGAAAACACGTCACACCAGATGCATGAGAGATGGAAACCTGGGATATTCAGTCGAATCAGATCAAATATGATGCTAAGTTAGTACTAAGTTAAAATATGTTCCGGACTTGTAACATGCACCCATGATTTGGAACAGTCAGCAGGCTGTCTCTGGCCACGCCCCCTACACTCGGTCCGGCCCCTGGCTTTTCCTGAATTCTGATTCCTTTAGATAAACATTGACTTCATTGATATTGTTATTGATTTATCGACAGACCATCATACTTTTTAGACGTTATAATAACAACACTCTATTGATCCCCAAAGAGAGAAATTCTCTCCTTGCCTGCCCCCTCTTACTGTCCATGATACACAAGCACATATGTAGAAAAACGTCAGCTTGGAAGCCAAGGCTGGACTTAACCTACTCTATTCTGGTATTCTGTTCTCCCAAGTAAGGCATCCCAAGTTCGAATCCAACTTCCGACAAAAGTTCTTCAATCGCTACAGCACAATTTGAGCCACTGATCGGCTTTAATTGCTTTGTTTTATTTTTGCGTTTCAGGCAAAACTACATAACACTTAAAGACACTTCGGGCATGCAAATGGAGAACGAAATTATAGTTATACCGAATCTCCTACACACAATACCAAGGTTACCAACTTTGGTCAGCTGGCCGGAGTGAGACGTTCAATTCCCGTAAGATTTCTTTGCGCCAGCCTGAGAGTCTGAAAACACGTCACACCAGATGCATGAGAGATGGAAACCTGGGATATTCAGTCGAATCAGATCAAATATGATGCTAAGTTAGTACTAAGTTAAAATATGTTCCGCACTTGTAACATGCAGCCATGATTTGGAACAGCAGCATACCTGTCAAGGTTTGGATTTGAAAATAAAGGAAATTTTCCGGCACCCGCCGTGAGCCATCCCACCACCGCAACCAGGCTCCAGTATCCCTTACATTTTAAGACAGGAAATATAAAATAATATAAATTATATAAAATATAATATAAATATAAATATAAATATATAAAATATATAAAATATATTTTTGGCCACAACCGGGATTCGAACCCCGGTCTCCCGTGTGAAAGGCGGCGATCTTACCACTACACTATCCAGCAACTATATAATATAAGGGAGATTTACGGGAAAATACTAATACGGGAGGACGGCGGGAAAGAGAAGTAAAATACGGTAGTTTCCCGGCCAAAACGGGAGACTTGACAGCCTGAGATGGTCAGCAGGCTGTCTCTGGCCACGCCCCCTACACCCTGGCTTTTCCAGCGTGTTCGCGAAAACGACTTCATTATTTATCGACAGACCATCATACTTTTTAGACGTTATAATAACAACACTCTATTGATCCCCCTCTTACTGTCCATGATACACAATGACGAGACACATGTTCACTAATGACGAGAACTATTCTATTTTTCATGCCGGGTCCTTCAAATCTTACATTTACAAATCTTGTTCTTGTTCTCTGCTTTCTCCTTTCTCGTTCCCGTAGATATATATTATTATACGGAGATTTACGGAGTCTTCAAAGACGGTCCGGCTCCAGCTCAAGGATCACTGTTGCTGTGGTGTAGATCAGCTGATCTGTTTCCAGCTTAGCTTATTTCTTATTTCTCAGGTCAGCTGCTCTTGTATTCAGCCATATATGGGGCTTGGTACCCAATCTCGGAATGTGGGGATGATGATATATATATTATATAAAATATAATATAAATATAAATATAAATATATAAAATATATAAAATATATAAAATATATAAAATATATTTTTGGCCACAACCGGGATTCGAACCCCGGTCTCCCGTGTGAAAGGCGGCGATCTTACCACTACACTATCCAGCAACTATATAATATAAGGGAGATTTACGGGAAAATACTAATACGGGAGGACGGCGGGAAAGACAAGTAAAATACGGTAGTTTCCCGGCCAAAACGGGAGACTTGACAGCCTGAGATGGCTGTCTCTGGCCACGCCCCCTACAGTCGGTCCGGCCCCTGGCTTTTCCAGCGTGTTCGCGAAAACGACTTCATTATTTATCTGATTGATTTATCGACAGACCATCATACTTTTTAGACGTTATAATAACAACACTCTATTGATCCCCCTCTTACTGTCCATGATACACAATGACGAGACACATGTTCACTAATGACGAGAACTATTCTATTTTTCATGCCGGGTCCTTCAAATCTTACATTTACAAATCTTGTTCTTGTTCTCTGCTTTCTCGTTCCCGTAGATATATATTATTATACGGAGATTTACGGAGTCTTCAAAGACGGTCCGGCTCCAGCTCAAGGATCACTGTTGCTGTGGTGTAGATCAGCTGATCTGTTTCCAGCTTAGCTTATTTCTTATTTCTCAGGTCAGCTGCTCTTGTATTCAGCCATATATGGGGCTTGGTACCCAATCTCGGAATGTGGGGATGATGATATATATATTATATAAAATATAATATAAATATAAATATAAATATATAAAATATATAAAATATATAAAATATATTTTTGGCCACAACCGGGATTCGAACCCCGGTCTCCCGTGTGAAAGGCGGCGATCTTACCACTACACTATCCAGCAACTATATAATATAAGGGAGATTTACGGGAAAATACTAATACGGGAGGACGGCGGGAAATACGGTAGTTTCCCGGCCAAAACGGGAGACTTGACAGCCTGAGATGGCTTTTCCAGCGTGTTCGCGAAAACTTATCTGATTGATTTATCGACAGACTTCATACTTTTTAGACGTTATAATAACAACACTCTATTGATCCCCCTCTTACTGTCCATGATACACAATGACGAGACACATGTTCACTAATGACGAGAAATATTCTATTTTTCTATTCATGCCGGGTCCTTCAAATCTTACATTTGTTCTCTGCCCGTATACGGAGATTTACGGAGTCTCCAGCTCACTGTTGCTGTGGTGTAGATCAGCTGATCTGTAGTAGTCTTCTACGTACATCTTCTAGTAGACCTTCTGAGGGTACTTCACGCATTCTTGGTCGGAGGGTCCAGGTTTCCAGGTTATTTCTTATTTCTCAGGTCAGCTCTTGTATTCAGCCTACTAATATATATGGGGCTTGGTACCCAATCTCGGAATGTGGGGATGATGATATCTCCCCCCTGACCTGTCGTCCTGGCTCCCCCTTGTCGTAGCAATCGTGTTGTACCTCTAGTTGTGATAGCAGTTGTTTCTGGCCACAACCGGGATTCGAACCCCGGTCTCCCGTGTGAAAGGCGGCGATCTTACCACTACACTATCCAGCAACTATATAATATAAGGGAGATTTACGGGAAAATACTAATACGGGAGGACGGCGGGAAAGAGAAGTAAAATACGGTAGTTTCCCGGCCAAAACGGGAGACTTGACAGCCTGAGATGGCTGTCTCTGGCCACGCCCCCTACAGTCGGTCCGGCCCCTGGCTTTTCCAGCGTGTTCGCGAAAACGACTTCATTTATTTTCTTATTGATTTATCGACAGACCATCATACTTTTTCTCATTTATTGTGGGCAGTATAAGGTACACCTGTGCACTACCCATGATGTCAGATCAGCATCTTGATGTGGCACACCTGTGAGGTGGGATGGATTATCTCAGCAAAGCAGAAGTGCTCACTATCACACATTTAGACTGATTTGTGAGAAATGTTTGAGAGAAATGGTAATATTGTGTATCTGGAATGAATTGTAGGTCTTTAAGTCCATCTCATGAAAAATGGGAGCAGAAACAAGAGTGTTGCGTTTATATTTTTGTTCAGTATATATATTTATGGGTGTATCGAGACTAGATGGTCAGTATGGATAACTAAGGTGCACTAAAACTGGGTGAGCAGGCAAGGCATGTCACCCAGGTTGTGTGACAATTATTTTATATAAATGTATATATGTATATATATATTCCATCCACCATCCCTCCTTTACAGAGAACTGCGTTATTTTTATTGTCCATTACGAAAAAAATAAAAAAACTATATATATATATATATATATATATATATACATATATATTTATGGGTGTATCGAGACTAGATGGTCATTATGGATAACTAAGGTGCACTAAAACTGGGTGAGCAGGCAAGGCATGTCACCCAGGTTGTGTGACAATTATTTTATATAAATGTATATATATATATATATATTCCATCCACCATCCCTCCTTTACGGAGAACTGCGTTATTTTTCTTTTCTATTGCTAATAAAAAAACTATATATATGTACATATATATATATATATATATATATATATATATATATATATATATATATATATATATATATGAGTGTATCGAGACTAGATGGTCAGTATGGATAACTAAGGTGCACTAAAATTGGGTGAGCAGGCAAGGCATGTCACCCAGGTTGTGTGACAATTATTTTATATATATGCATATACATATTCCATCCACCATCCCTCCTTTATGGAGAACTGCGTTATTTTTATTGTCTATTGCAAAAAAAAAACAGAAAAACTATATATATATATATATATATATATATATATATATATATATACATATATATTCATGGGTGTATCGAGACTAGATGGTCATTCTGGATAACTAAAGTGCACTAAAATTGGGTGAGCAGGCAAGGCATGTCACCCAGGTTGTGTGACAATTATTTTATATAAATGTATATATATATATATATATATATATATATATATATATATATATATATTCCATCCACCATCCCTCCTTTACGGAGAACTGCGTTATTTTTCTTTTTTATTGCTAATAAAAAAACTATATATATATACATATATATTTATGGGTGTATCGAGACTAGATGGTCATTATGAATAACTAAGGTGCACTAAAATTGGGTGAGCAGGCAAGGCATGTCACCCCGGTTGTGTGACAATTATTTTATATATATATTCCATCCACCATCCCTCCTTTACGGAGGACTGCTTTATTTTTAATATCCATTGCGAAAAAAAAACACAAGAAAAAGAAAAAATATCTATATATATACATATATATATATATATATATATATGGGTGTGTCGAGACTAGATGGTCAGTATGGATAACTAAAGTGCACTAAAATTGGGTGAGCAGGCAAGGCATGTCACCCAGGTTGTGTGACAATTATTTTATATAAATGTATATATATATATATATATATATATATATATATATATATATATATATATTCCATCCACCATCCCTCCTTTACGGAGAACTGTGTTATTTTTCTTTTCTATTGCTAATAAAAAAACTATATATATGTACATATATATATATATATATATGGGTGTATCGAGACTAGTTGGTCATTATGGATAACTAAGTTGCACTAAAATTGGGTGAGCAGGCAAGGCATGTCACCCAGGTTGTGTGACAATTATTTTATATATATGTATATATATATTCCATCCACCATCCCTCCTTTATGGAGAACTGCGCTATTTTTATTGTCTATTGCAAAAAAAAAAAAAAAAAAAAACAATACATATATATACATATATATTTATGGGTGTATCGAGACTAGATGGTCATTATGAATAACTAAGGTGCACTAAAATTGGGTGAGCAGGCAAGGCATGTCATCCCGGTTGTGTGACAATTATTTTATATATATATTCCATCCACCATCCCTCCTTTACGGAGAACTGCGTTATTTTTATTGTCCATTGCGAAAAAAAAAAAACTATATATATACATATATATTTATGGGTGTATCGAGACTAGTTGGTCATTATGGATAACTAAGTTGCACTAAAATTGGGTGAGCAGGCAAGGCATGTCACCCAGGTTGTGTGACAATTATTTTATATATATGTATGTATATATTCCATCCACCATCCCTCCTTTACGGAGAACTGCGTTATTTTTCTTTTCTATTGCTAATAAAAAAACTATATATATGTACATATATATATATATATTTATGGGTGTATCGAGACTAGTTGGTCATTATGGATAACTAAGGTGCACTAAAATTGGGTGAGCAGGCAAGGCATGTCTCCCCAGTTGTGTGACAATTATTTTATATAAATGTATATATATATTCCCTCCACCACCCCTCCTTTACGGAGGACTGCTTTATTTTTAATATCCATTGCGAAAAAAAAACACAAGAAAAAGAAAAAATATCTATATATATACATATATATATATATATATATATATATATATATATGGGTGTGTCGAGACTAGATGGTCAGTATGGATAACTGAGGTGCACTAAAATTGGGTGAGCAGGCAAGGCATGTCACCCAGGTTGTGTGACAATTATTTTATATATATGCATATACATATTCCATCCACCATCCCTCCTTTACGGAGAACTGCGTTATTTTTATTGTCTATTGCAAAAAAAAAACAGAAAAACTATATATATATATATATATATATATATATATATATATATATATATATATATATATACATATATATTCATGGGTGTATCGAGACTAGATGGTCATTATGGATAACTAAAGTGCACTAAAATTGGGTGAGCAGGCAAGGCATGTCACCCAGGTTGTGTGACAATTATTTTATATAAATGTATATATATATATATATATTCCATCCACCATCCCTCCTTTACGGAGAACTGCGTTATTTTTCTTTTCTATTGCTAATAAAAAAACTATATATATATACATATATATTTATGGGTGTATCGAGACTAGATGGTCATTATGAATAACTAAGGTGCACTAAAATTGGGTGAGCAGGCAAGGCATGTCACCCCGGTTGTGTGACAATTATTTTATATATATATTCCATCCACCATCCCTCCTTTACGGAGGACTGCTTTATTTTTAATATCCATTGCGAAAAAAAAACACAAGAAAAAGAAAAAATATCTATATATATATACATATATATATATATATATATATATATATATATATATATATATGGGTGTGTCGAGACTAGATGGTCAGTATGGATAACTAAAGTGCACTAAAATTGGGTGAGCAGGCAAGGCATGTCACCCAGGTTGTGTGACAATTATTTTATATAAATGTATATATATATATATATATATATATATATATATATATATATATATATATATATATATATATATATTCCATCCACCATCCCTCCTTTACGGAGAACTGCGTTATTTTTCTTTTCTATTGCTAATAAAAAAACTATATATATGTACATATATATATATATATATGGGTGTATCGAGACTAGTTGGTCATTATGGATAACTAAGTTGCACTAAAATTGGGTGAGCAGGCAAGGCATGTCACCCAGGTTGTGTGACAATTATTTTATATATATATGTATATATATATAGGGGGCGGCATGGTGGTGCAGTGGTTAGCACTGTCGCCTCACACCTCTGGGACCCGGGTTCGAGTCTCCGCCTGGGTCACATGTGTGCGGAGTTTGCATGTTCTCCCCGTGTCGTCGTGGGGTTTCCTCCGGGTACTCCGGTTTCCCCCCACAGTCCAAAAACATGCTGAGGCTAATTGGAGTTGCTGAATTGCCCATAGGTGTGCATGTGTGGGTGAATGGTGTGTGAGTGTGCCCTGCGATGGGCTGGCCCCCCATCCTGGGTTGTTCCCTGCCTCGTGCCCATTGATTCCGGGATAGGCTCCGGACCCCCCGCGACCCAATAGGATAAGCGGTTTGGAAAATGGATGGATGGATGGATGTATATATATATTCCCTCCACCACCCCTCCTTTACGGAGGACTGCTTTATTTTTAATATCCATTGCGAAAAAAAAACACAAGAAAAAGAAAAAATATCTATATATATATACATATATATATATATATATATATATATATATATATATATGGGTGTGTCGAGACTAGATGGTCAGTATGGATAACTAAAGTGCACTAAAATTGGGTGAGCAGGCAAGGCATGTCACCCAGGTTGTGTGACAATTATTTTATATAAATGTATATATATATATATATATATATATATATATATATATATATATATATATATATATATTCCATCCACCATCCCTCCTTTACGGAGAACTGCGTTATTTTTCTTTTCTATTGCTAATAAAAAAACTATATATATGTACATATATATATATATATGGGTGTATCGAGACTAGTTGGTCATTATGGATAACTAAGTTGCACTAAAATTGGGTGAGCAGGCAAGGCATGTCACCCAGGTTGTGTGACAATTATTTTATATATATATGTATATATATATTCCCTCCACCACCCCTCCTTTACGGAGGACTGCTTTATTTTTAATATCCATTGCGAAAAAAAAACACAAGAAAAAGAAAAAATATCTATATATATACATATATATATATATATATATATATATATATATATATGGGTGTGTCGAGACTAGATGGTCAGTATGGATAACTAAGGTGCACTAAAATTGGGTGAGCAGGCAAGGCATGTCACCCAGGTTGTGTGACAATTATTTTATATAAATGTATATATATATATATATATTCCATCCACCATCCCTCCTTTACGGAGAACTGCGTTATTTTTCTTTTCTATTGCTAATAAAAAAACTATATATATATGTACATATATATATATATATATGGGTGTATCGAGACTAGTTGGTCATTATGGATAACTAAGTTGCACTAAAATTGGGTGAGCAGGCAAGGCATGTCACCCAAGTTGTGTGACAATTATTTTATATATATGTATATATATATTCCATCCACCATCCCTCCTTTATGGAGAACTGCGTTATTTTTATTGTCTATTGCAAAAAAAAAAACAAAAAAAACTATATATATATACATATATATTTATGGGTGTATCGAGACTAGATGGTCATTATGAATAACTAAGGTGCACTAAAACTGGGTGAGCAGGCAAGGCATGTCACCCAGGTTGTGTGACAATTATTTTATATATATGTATATATATATTCCATCCACCATCCCTCCTTTATGGAGAACTGCGTTATTTTTATTGTCTATTGCAAAAAAAAAAACAAAAAAAACTATATATATATATACATATATATATATGGGTGTATCGAGACTAGAAGGTCATTATGCATAACTAAAGTGCACTAAAATTGGGTGAGCAGGAAAGGCATGTCACCCCAGTTGTGTGACAATTATTTTATATATATGTATATATATATATATATTCCCTCCACCACCCCTCCTCTACGGAGGACTGCTTTATTTTTATTTCCATTGCAAAAATAAAAAATTTTAAAACACAAAAAAAAAAAAAAACGAAAATAATAATAATAAAAATAATTTTGAATGTGTATTCAAATAAGTTTGAATGTGTGTGAACTATATATAAATATATATATACACATGCATATACAGAAATATATACACACACACACATATATATATATACACACACACACACAGACACACACTCACATAAACACATACACACACTGTGTACAGTCTTATGCAAAGGTTTGGCACCCCTTGACAAATAACATCTTTTCAATTACAAAAGCAACAATATCAGTTAATACAGTCTCTTTAGGAACTGGGGGAAAAATACACAATATTTTCAGCAAACATTGATGAATAGTTACTTTTTATGCCATAAATTGAACAAAATTACAAAATAAAAACATTATTATGGCACTCTGCAAAAGTTTGGGCACCCTACGTAATCAGTACTTAGTAACACCTCCTCTGCCAGATATCACAGCTTACAAGCGCTTCTTATAGCCAGCTGAAAGGCTTTCAGTTCTTGTACTTGGGATTTTCTCACATTCTTCCTTGCAAAAGGCTTCTAGTTCTGTAATATTCTAATATATCAAGGGCTGTATTGTCAAATAGGAGATCGGCAGCATTCTCCCACCTGAGAAAACTGTACTACAATGCCCTTGATAGTGTGTAGAAACACACTCGTCAGCTCTAGTCCTCCTGTAACAACGCAAAAGGACTGGCAACCCTCAGGTATTTATGCGTGCGATTGTATGATAAATTCACCCTGACAGTCTCACACTTCTCTTGGTACCAACAGGTCTCATGGAATATATAAAAGGCAACTGCAACAATTATACTCGGCACTAAACATCGAGGCACGGAAATGCAGCAGAGCTTGTGTATTTCTCAGGATGCATTCTAGTAAAATGCCCGGAAAATGAGCTAAAGACATATTTCAAGGGGCACTATATAAAACCGATGGAAATTTTACTGATTAAATAAAAGGAAAAGCATCGTTTGAAAAATCACAAATGTTTCTAAGATTCAATGCATCGCTTTTTGACCACATCATAGCGATGAACACATCATTGTTCCTGACAATGTCCTAATACAGAAATAAAACTTTATGTTGGTAAACTCAAAAAGCCTTCAGCTGTCACACTGGCTAACGATCTCAAACGATTATAAAGCAGCATTTTGAAAAGCGCTGTTTTAAAATAACAGATACAACACTTACCTTGTCTTCTGGCCAAATGCTTTTCACGGCTTGGCACTCCAACGGTGCTGAAACGAAATTTGTATTTCCTCCTACCTCGTTGGCCCTTCAGTTCTTCTTTTCTCCCTTTGGATGTTTTTTTCCTTCTTCTTTGGATATTGTTTTTTATTTTTGTTTGTTTTTTTTTACTTTGCATGTTTTTCCTTCTTCGGATATTATTTTTTTGGCTTATTTTTTTAGACGATGTTTTTTTCGTCTTCTTTAAAAATTGATTTTTTTCGTCTTCTTTAAATATTGTTTTTTTTTTCATCCTTTTGATGTTGTTTTACGGAACAAGAGCCGTACAGTGCTACTCTATCAGGAGGTAGCGCCAACTGAACGCCTTGAAGCAGTACCCAGCTCTTTTATAGGGAGCGTCAACCCGAAGTCAAGTTCTAGAACGTTGCACTCACTTTTCATTGGTTTCCCAGCTATGCTGTCAGAATAATGTTTGCTGATTGGTCGAAAATTTTAAAACGTACCCGAGTACTGTAAAAAAAACTCAAGATCTTGCTACCCTACGGAGCACCCATAAGGTGATTTTTTTAATACGTTATATGCAGCTATTTGTAGCAGGCCGTAATTAGACTAATCCACCCTTTGTCAATAAAGCCAACAAGAGAACAGGTTGCCCAAAGTTTGCTCAGGTACACGCCACAGCACAACCTTAAAAACACATCCAGCACAAATCACACTAGTGAATGACACAGCAAATCACAGCAATAAAAAAGACCCCTATGGGCAATCCAGCACCCAGACTACAGGTGCCAAAAGGCCCAGCCTGCCTAATAATGAACCCAAAATATACATACAACAAAGAAAAAGACACAAACAAAAAAGAAAATAAAACTAGCCAGCTGCTCCCACTAAACCCCGCTCCCGAGGCCACTAAGCCGGCTGGCTTGATAATACACGATACAACCTCAGATAAAACATATTAAAGCAACACCAGGGAGGTTTACAACCTGATCCTTAAAATTATCGACCCGTAATTCCACCTTGAAAACCCCTAAAGAACAGTAGTTTACCCCATGACTCACTGCCCCATTCAAACAAAAAAAAAACAGGTTTTTGGGGTAACCTTTAGGTCAGCTCTTCAAAACCAGGTATGAGGACTCTTCAGCTAATCAGTCCTCTAATTAGAAATCTAATTAGGGAGTTGCAGCGAAAACCTGCATACACACCGGCCCTTTGCGGATAAGATTGTTCACCCCTGAAACAAGCAAACAGAAAGGCTGCTACACTGCAAATTCAATATGCCCGCCGATGCTCCACCAAATCTATCAGGACCCTGCCTGTCTTTCCCGTGCCTGCTCCTTTGCCAATATGCCCTACCATCGGAACATGCACAGCCATCTCGCCCCGGCTATGCCTCCAGTCCGAACTGCAGTTCCTATACCTGCCTATAATTGCCTGGCTACAATCCATCCCCCAAAATGAAATTGATGACCCAACGATCACAGCTAAGAATTCTATCCCCAAACCACTGGTCTTCCTCCCCAACCGAACGATCATTCACTGACCGTGGTAACTTATAAGGGTTGGTATGATGACCAGTGGTGGACCTCACCGAACGTTTAACTGGTCTCTACACCTCGGGGGGGACATAACCTCCTCCATTATACGAGGCCTACTTGTGGATGCTCTATTGCGACCCCTCCCACCAGCCCTGTCCCCGTAAAATCACAGAGTCCTCATCCGATTCCATTTCTGTTGCCCCTGTGGGCAACCCAGACTCAGGAGACATTACCAGAACATCTTCCCCTGACATAACAACCCCCTGTGGTACTGGACGCAACTCTGTTCGGTGAACTTGACGGACAACCCCGTCCCCCTCCATTGGAGTTGCAGAGTAAACTGCACCCTGATCTTGGGGACACTTGTAACATGCACCCATGATTTGGAACAGCAGCATACCTGTCAAGGTTTGGATTTGAAAATAAAGGAAATTTTCCGGCACCCGCCGTGAGCCATCCCACCACCGCAACCAGGCTCCAGTATCCCTTACATTTTAAGACAGGAAATATAAAATAATATAAATTATATAAAATATAATATAAATATAAATATATAAAATATATAAAATATAAAATAACCATTTGTCATTTATTTTCTATTAATTTTTCATGTTCACTCATGCGGCTCTGTCATTCACTAATGACTTGGATTTTTCATGCCGACTGACATCGTTCCTTCCCCGTGGGAGACAAATCTTACAGAACGCGTGACCCATCCTGCTCCTCTTCAGGAAAGTAAATTCGTCATCTTCGTCATCACCCCTTAAAACAATTACTGAAGCGAGACGGCGCACGCGTTACGGCGACAGATTTAAATTGTGAGTGCACTATATCTCGTCGCAAATGGTGCTTAACCACGGCGGGTCTCAAGCACAGGAGACTCCCAATTTCTAAATGACACACACTTGGCTCACAGCGCAAAGTTGTGTTAAACTTGCTTTGTCTAAAGCAGGCACACACATACGAGTATGATCCTGATAGGTAACTAAGCTATCGGTCTTATGTCCAAGCGCAACATAATTTAGGTTAGAACCTCATAACAAGTATTCCCGTTCGCTAATAGAGAGATCTCTCCCAGGATATATAGAAACGGAGACACTCGTCCGAATTGAACCTGGAAACAAAGCGCTACATCTGAGAATCTCGTCAGACATAGGGTTAAAGTTTACTGCAGTTTAATACGAAAGAACTACAATGAAATCACCGAAAATAAAACAAAATAATATAACTACTAATAATAGAAATAAAAATAACTATAATAAGCCCATATGATCCCGCTTAAATGCCTTCAGATTGCCATGAGTGCGACTTTTGCAACCAGTTGACAGTAGCGCTTCTTCACTGCACGTTCGGTCATAAAAAGTTTAAATTGTGTGCTCAGAATAAGTTTAAACCTTGTGCCTTGTGATTATTAACCAATTTTTATGCTGAATGGTCGGCTCAAACTCAATTGCGAAACACCGTGAGTCTGTTAATGTGTGACTTAAATGGAACTCATTAATAACCAGTATCACGTAATAACCTGGGTTAGAATAGAAGGCTTGTCCAACGAGCTGCGTCACCAGGTAATGTAAACGATCGGTAGCGAAGCTCCCCTCACGGCCAATGAGAGAGAGTCTCGCGATATTTCAGGCGAATTTGAGGTTTCAGAGCGTAGATCGCACAGGCAGGGATTCTTGTGAGCACTCAATGAACGGAGGCTGAAGTTGTGTAAAAGACATGCATTTATTCCTATAACTAACATAAGACAGACATTACACCTAACAAACAATAAACACGAAATAACGGAGTGGACACAAACAATGTAATCATGAAAATGCAATGACCAGATTTAAAATGAGTAACCTTAAAAGGGAAAATACTGTTCTGCAAAGCAAGCAATTTGTGGAAATACTGTCCTAAAGTAATATAGCAGGTGAATAGGAGTTTAGGTTGTTATAAATGAAAGGAAGTTTGTTTACTTGGTTGCAGAGTGGGGGGGGGGGGGGTCTTGGCAGTTGGTTGCGGAGGCTGATGAGCTGATGGGTGATGGCACTCAGGGAGGCGCGGTGTTTGCAGCGGTTGTTGGAGTGGAGCCCCTCTGATTCCCTCTCCTGGTGAAGCTTGGGCTTGGTTGCAGTTCTCTGTCCAGCTGGGTCTTCACTGATAGGCTTCAGGAGGGCTTCTTGTGGGCTTCTCTTCTCTTGGGCTGATGTTCTCTGCCTCTCTTCGTGCTGATGGTCTTTTGTTTTCTCCTCCCTTCTGTTTCTCCTCTCCTGGCTTTGTTCTGAGGTGCCAGGTTTTATAGTGTAAAGTTCGTGAATAGGAGTGACCAGGAATTCGACTCCTGGACCAATGGCTGACCATCCATTTGGCGGGCTTTCGGAAGGGGGTCTGTATCAGTCCTTTTGAGATTTATGACCAGAGTGATTTCCCTTGTATTGATGATTTTCGTTAGGCTGGTGTAACTTTTGATA
Organism: Brienomyrus brachyistius; assembly: GCF_023856365.1. Taxonomy (NCBI): domain Eukaryota; kingdom Metazoa; phylum Chordata; class Actinopteri; order Osteoglossiformes; family Mormyridae; genus Brienomyrus; species Brienomyrus brachyistius. The sequence continues at coordinate 95,181 of NW_026042437.1, read as the reverse complement.
TATTCACTTTCGTGGTAACCACTGACCAGATTTGGAAACTGGAGTGATTTTCCATCGGTTTGATACCAAACATGCCATAGCAGCCTAGCGGTTCACACCTCATACCATCTGTAATGATTAATTAATGATTACTTATATTATGTCGTTATGTTATATTACTCACACCTTATTTTATGCCTCACAATCTATATAATTGTAAATATACTGTGTAGCTGCTGGCGCGTTCCAAACTAAATCTCATTGTACTTACAATGTCAATAAAAACATCCATCCATCCATCTAGGCAGGCCAGTGTCGCCTCCATCCTTCCTGAAGTCAGTGATTCCTTTGTCTTTGTGCTGTTTAGTGCCAAATTGTTTGCTGAACTCCAACCTATCAGTTTCTGGACCTCATCTCTGTAAGCTGACTCATAAGAACCAAAGAGATTTACAAATGAGAGGAGGCCATTCGGCCCATCAAGCTCCTTTGAGGAGAACTTAGCTAATAGCTCAAAAATCTTATCTAGCTCTGATTTAAAAGAACCCAGGGTTTTAGCTTGTGTTACAATAACAGGAAGACTATTCCATACTCTAACTACACGCTGTGTACAGAAATGCTTCATCAAATTCGTTTTAAAATGTTCTCCAGCTAATTTCCACTTATGGCCACGAGTTCTGGTATTTAAACTAACATTGAAATAGCCATTTGGCTGAACAGCATCCAGACCTGTTAGAATCTTAAACACCTGGATTATGTCCCCCCTTAGTCTCCTTTGCTCGAGGCTAAACAGATTCAGCTCAGCTAACCTCTCCTCATTAGACATTCCTCTAAGACCAGGAATCATTCTCGTTGCCCTACGTTGCACCTTTTCCAAGGCAGCAATGTCCTTCTTAAGGTATGGTAACCAAACCCGCACACAATATTCTAGGTGGGGTCTTACCAAGGAATTATATTATCGTAGCATCACTTGCCTTGTCTTAAACTCCACACACCTAGAGATGCAATGTGCCTTCTCTCGCGTGGTGTTCCTGCAGAGGGAGTCTGTGAGTGCTGGAGATTGGGGGAGGGGGCAGTGTGGCTATGTCTGCTCTGTGTTCCTCCAGACGAGCAAAGAAGCTGTTTAGCTCCTTTGCTAAAAGGGCGTTGCTGTTAACAGTGACGGTGTTGTTGCCTTTGAAGTTTGTAATGTGTTGTATTCCCTGCCACACCCACTGTGGGTTGTTGTATGTGAAGTAGACCTCTATTTTCTGTTTCTCTGCCTGCCTGGCAACCTTGATGCCCCTATTCAGGTTAGCTCTGGCTGCACTCTGTGTTCTTGACTGCGCTGTCTTGTCCTGTAGTATTGTATTGTTGCTCTTGTGTTTATCTTGCACTTTCTCCCTCTGTTTGTGCTCCTTTCACTCTGTATAGTTCTATCTTGCCCGCACTTGTGTCATCTTGTGTTGTTTCTGTTTTTCTTCTTTGTGTTGCACCGTGGTCCAGGAGGAACAATGTTTCCTTTCACTGTGTACTGTGTATATTGCTGAAATAACAATAAACCCACTTGACCACCTGCCTCAATTCATCCTGAAGAGTTTTCCAATGTTGTTCAAAGGTCTGTTTGTTTCGAGTGAAGGACACGCCCCTGGACGTGCTGGATAAGGGGACCACAGATCAGTGTCCTCAGTCCTGCTTCTCCCTTCAAAGCTGAGAGGAAGATGACCCGCCTGCTGCTTCTGGTTTTGGCTTATGGAGCTCTGCTTATCTCCACAGAGGCCCAGCAAGATTACCACAGTCTCCCTGCACTCACAAGACGGCCATTAAACTCGCAGTCGAAAATGCTCATCAAGGAACCCGTCAGCACATGAATTTCTATAACATCCAGGGCCGTCCGAAGATAACTGCTGAGAAAGTGTTTACAAAAGTGTGAAACTTTCATCATCTGCAAGCTGAACTAATGAGTATCACATTGATTTTGATGTTTTAATTTCAATGCATATGATGCTTAATGTCTCTTCACAATGAAAGTGATGGTTGTATATCTCAGCCCTGGTCAATTTTACCTTCTCACAGTTTCTCTCTGAATCTGCTGCAGTCAAGTCTGTGACAGTTTGCCATTTTTTGGGTGATTATTGTTTGTTATATTGCCTTTAAAACAGTTGTAGGCAATTTTGTATATAACGTGTTTATGTGATTTAGATCAGCAGTGAATACATTGACATTGAGATTCTCTTGAGAGCAACAAAATGTCCAAAGTCAACTGCAACAGACCATCGGGCTGACTGTATTTTCATGGACAAGAGGGTAAGTAAAGAGTCACTGTGACTGTGAGCATTGGACATATCAGTTAGCAAATTAATTTAGGTTCATGTTAACTTTTTTGATGCCCTGCGGGGGAAAGTTAGCCAACAATAAAGTAACAAATACATAGGTGGCCTCAAAGAGCCAGTTCCTTCACCTTATTCTCAAATTTTAGTAGGTTTACAGGCTTAAAGGCTGGATTACCAGGCAGAAGCAAATGCTAATCATCTGAGGGGTGACCTGTAGATTATGCTTCGAGCTATGAACCCTAGCTGGCCTTATTTAAAGACCTGTGGGCTGTACTACAAAGCGGGTTTTACATACCCAGAGTTAACTCAATCGAGCCAGGTTAACTAAAACTCATTGTTGAAATCAGCCTTAAATGGCAGTGTGGTGTTTTGTGGTGAAAGGGCAGGACTTAACTCTTGTTTTAATTAGAAAGCCAGTAATTAAACCTGGTCAGAGCAGGGTAGATGTGCAGTGTGAATTACCCTTTAAATTTACCTCTTTAAATAGTGAACTACAGGACCACTTAGCTTGATCGGAGGACAGTATTTTAATACAGAGCAGTGTTCAGTTAAACGGGATTTGTTGTTCATACTTTTAGATGAACTTGCTTTGTATAATATAGCCTTATGGTGACCCTGCTTTGGAAGCTCTTTCCTCTAAAATTGTTCTGTGTCATTAAACCCTGCACTCCAGCAGCTCTGCCTTAAATCATTAGATATATCTTTACTACACCTTCTCTCACTGTATTTATTGCCCACCACTCTTTAAATACTGTTTTTGTGTGTCTGTGTGTTTTTGCAGCCATTCATTAACTGTAGAGTTTGCAGCAGACGGTCTGGTAATGATCTTACACATCCATCAAATGACTGTGTACCAAACAAGAAAGTGGATGAAGTAAGTGTAGAGAGTCTTAGCATTATGGAAATGTAACAGGTGTGTGAATTGTGTCTAAACATGTGGTTAAACTTTGATTGTGTTTGTACATGCAAAAATTTGATCAGAGTACTGTTTATTAATGACAATGTTACTTTTAATCTGAACAACAGTGGCAGCACCAAGGAAAAGCTTGGGGGGGGGGGCTCTAGCTCCTCCTCCAATGACCATAGTACCCCCACAGCACCCCCAAAATATTGGTTTCATTTTTTCTTTAACTATCTGTAAAATCTGTATATTGTGTAAGACATTTTTGCGGTTTTTACAGCATACTTGTAGTGTATTTTTTCTTCAAAGTACACATAGAGGCTCTGTGAGCTAGACGTTAGAATTTCATATTTTATCCTATTTTATCCATGCTGTAGCTTATCGTGCTGTGTGCTTCTATACACCATCTACATAAGCTGAAAAGCTAAAGCACCCGGTCTAAATAATCTCACTCCCCTATAGCACCTGTAGCATTAAGTCACTGGCGCTGCCACTGCTGAATAAACGACTCCAATCTGACTAAACCGCTTAACTTTTCCTCCCCATGTTACATTTCAGGACAAACGACGTAATATGTGTCCTTCTGATAAACCTCTTCTCAGACCTAAAACTGCCTTGGCTTCCAAGGACACTAAAGAAGCTGAAGGAGACCGTCTGGCTGTTTCTGATGGCTGATGGTCCTGCAATGTGGACCAGAGGAGGAAACTGGGAGGGAAAATGCTTTGCTTTATATCATGCCCACCCAAAGCCCCCAGTGAGTAAGCCATAGGCGCCGATAGCATGGAAAAACTCCCAAGAAGGAAGAAACCTTGGGAGGGACCAAACTCAAAGGGGGAGCCCATCCTCCTGGGGCCGGCAAAGTGTAGGTGCAGGATCACAAAAAAACTTGACGAGAGAAACGAGAGAATTCGACTGTCCCTCACAAAAACTGTAAAGTTTTAGTGGCTAAATTGCTTTTTCTATGCCTTTTCAAACAGGAGGAGATTTGTTTGGCTATACGTAGAAATTTTCTATACAATTTAGACAGCACAGAATCATTAACCTACTTTAATGCATTTATTAATACAACCACATATTTCACACATTTTGACATCAGTCATGCAGTGAAGATACAGTCTCTTTATTTCTTGACGCCAACCCTCCCCATTAATCCGGGCTTGGGACCGACACCTAGTTGAGCTGGCTTTCTCCCTTAAGTGGCTGGGTTAGGCTAAACTATGTACATATTTATGAAGACTACTATAAATTTATAAAGACCTCCCTAAATATGTAGTCTAACAAAACGCAGTTTAAAGAAGGTAGCCTACCTGGTAAACAAAGAAATTAAAAGGCCCACAGCATATAATCGGGCTATATCCAAGCAGTTTTTAAGAACGTAACCTACATGGCGAAATTGAATTACTTTCTGGACCAACAAACGCAACCAGACATGAACATTATGCACCTTCCTAGTCTTGATGTATGTCGTCATACAGATGAGGACGTTAAGGCAGCCTTTAGGTCCGACCCATCATGCACTGCAGTTTTTTGCAAATTCCTCAGATGGAAAACCATTAAATACCTCTTCTATTACCTTATATTACCTTATATTCATGTAATAAATATACAAATATCAATTAGTTGGAAATCAGCCAGACAGACGTAATTACTACAAATGGTTTCCACTGTATTTGTGACTCTGAGTGCCGCAGGCTTGGATGCAGTGCCGCACCATTTTGTAAGGCATGCACTGGCCAATCATGTAGCACTTCTCTCATAAATATTAATGAGACATCACCTACCACCCTGCAAAAAAGAAATTTGCCGCTCGTCCCCCTGCACATGAACCAACATGGCTGTGTCAACCAGCGGAGCTCCGGAGCCTCTGGAGAAACACGCGGCAAAAAAGGCTCGCATACGGTCTTCCAGAGTTTGGGAATACTTCAGTCATGACACCTTTTCTGCGCCTCTACTGTAGCTGGCGTTAATGACGCTGTTTCAGCCATTTTATATTTTCTGTTTACTTATTCTGTCATGTAAGACTGAGACAAATTATCGTTTACGACTATTCTTACACACTGTAGCCTGACTTGCTGACTTAAGTAAGCTTAACTATAAGCTACCTTTGCTAGTGTTTGTGAATAACATGTTTCTCTAGTTATGAAATTATTCCATGTTTTAGCATCTGTTTCAACATTAAAGTCAAATTGGTATATTGAAATATGTAAAAACTATTGAACTATTAGCTTAAGTCTAACATAGAAAATCCTACTGAATCTCTTAAGATTTTCCTTTTTTGTTAATGCACTAATGTTTAAGAAGTGTCTTAAATTGAATTTCAGATTTGTGTGTGGGTGGGAGTGGGTGAATTGTATTAAATTCATACATTCATTCTTTTGGCTCAGACATTACTGACCTAAAACAAATTGAGGCATTGGGTAAGTGCTTAAATTAGCTACTAAATGGCAAAAAATATTCTAAATATCACATTTTCCATTCTTCGGTATAATTTTAATGAATCACCTATGCTGCCAAACATTAACGCATAGATTGTCACAACACTCTATGTTTTAGTTCTTCTTTATGTGTATAGGACGGTGTGATGGTTCTGGTGGTGGGTGTGGCCGACGCTGCTCGCGATGTTTGGCTATGCTGCAGTCCCAGGGACCAAGTTGGAACACATTTCCACCTTCAAGCTTAGGTGGAAAAACGGCACCGAGACCCAGCAGCAGGACAACTTCTTGTCCAGACAACCAGCCCTGCTTCATCATTGAAGTAAGCCCTGTGAACAGGAGCGAGATGTACTTCTGCAGTGGATGTTATAGCGGAAAGAACATCCCCATCCTCACGTCTGCCGGAGTGCCCCCTCAAGTGGGTGTGTGACTTAACTCGATGGATGAATTGGACAGAATGTACTGTTACTAGAGGTCGACCGATATGGGTTTTTCAAGTCAAGGGTCAGGCGATGGCCGATATATGCTGCTGATTTTTTTTGGCCGATAATTGGACGTTTTCCCCTCTATTTGCATGGTAAAATATCACACTAATAATAACAAACGATACACAAAATTTCTCAATTTAGCATTTATTGAATACTCAACTTGGAAACAATAACACATTTATAAACAATAAAAATAGCAGCATCAGAATCTCTGTTAGTGCACAATATAGCAGCAAACTCCTCATGTTTGACGGAAGGAAATTTGTAAACAATACAAAAAGGAATAAGCATGTTATCTTTAGTTGTAATCCCACTTCCAGTCCCTGAGTCTTACTCACCACACTCATACTTCACAGCAAACAGACAGCAGTTAATTAACCAGAAGAGAAAAATGCAAAAACACAACAGAACTTGTAAATAATAACAAACTAATAGACAATAAAAATAGCAGCATCAGAATCTCTATTAGTGCCAAATATAGCAGCAAACTCCTCATGTCTGACGGAAGGAAAATTTGTAAATACACAAAGGAATGAGCACATCTTCAGTTTTAATCCCATTTCCAGTCCCTGAGTCTTCCTCATCCCACAAGCAGGCAAGGCATGTCACCCCGGTTGTGTGACACTTATTTTATATAATAAAATAAGTGCCCCCTGCGGCCCCAGAGCCCGAGCAGCCGTCTCCGCTGCCTGCAGCTACCGCGCCCACGTCCGAGGCGCTTTCCCTGCCTGCAGCTCCCGGGCAGGCGCCCCCTCTGCAGCCTGCAGCTCCAGTCCCTGGCCCCACTCCAGTCCCTTCTCCCCCTGTGACTCTGGTACCCTCACCCCGACGAGCCCGACCCCGGCCGCAGGTCCTTATGTCTGTGTCCCATAAGGGGAGAGGACACAGACGCACGGCTGGGGTCCCACCCGCCCAGCCCCCTGGCTCGCCCTCCCTCGCCGGCGCTAGGGCTTGGTCGGCACCTGCGGGTCCTGGCCCTCCGGGTCGGCTGTCGTCTGCGGGTCCCCCTCCGCGGCCTCGTCGCCCTGCCTCGGTCCCTCCTCCGGCGTCTTATCGGTTGCCTGCGGGCCCCCCGACGGCGGCTCCTCATTCGCCTGCTGGTCCTCCCGCTCTGGCGTGTCGGAGGACGTCGCCGTCTGCTGCGGCTCCCCCTCTCTCCTTGCCCTCGCCAGGGTCCCTTCCAGCTCCTTCGTCCCCTTCCCTGGTCTCCCCTCCGACTCCCTCCTTCGTCCCTGCGTCTGTCCCTCACCCCGTCTCCTCGGCCCCTCCGGCTCCGGCCTCCCGGCCGCCTGCAGCCCTTCCGGCTGCCTCCCGTCGCCCGCTGGGTCTCCCTCGGGCTCCTCTTGGTTCCCCCTCCTTCTCTCCCTGGCCTCCCGTCTTTGTCCCTCCTGCCTCTGCTCCCCCTCGCTTTGTTCCTCCTGTCTCTGTCCCTCCTCTCTTTGTCCCTCGTCCCTCTGGCTTCTGCTCCTCTTTCCCCGATGTTCCCTTCGTTCACTCCCGGTCCTTTTGTCCTGCCTGTTCCCTCCGTGTCCCCCTTTCTGATCTGTTTCTCTGCCTTTCCTGTCTTATGTCAAGTCTTGTCCTGGCTCCTTCCCCTGTGCCAGTTCTGTCTGTCCGTTCTGTTCCCTGTCCCTCATTAATGAGGTTTTATATAGATATACATATATGCCCGGCTTGTCCGCTCCTCGTGTGTGCCACGCCCCCTGATTACCCACGTGTGCTTCCCTGATCGTCTCCTGCTTTGCCCGATTACTTTGATTAGTCATGACCTATTTTAAGTCCTGGTCTTACCTGTTTGCCCTGTCCGTCATTGTAGTTTGTCAATGCCTGCGTTCCGTCCTGCTCTACCCGCTCCGTTTCCCCGATTAAAGACCCGTTTTCACAAACACAAAAAAAACTATATGTATACATATACATACACTGAACAAAAATATAAACGCAACACTTTTGTTTTTGCTCCCATTTTTCATGAGATGGACTTAAAGATCTACAATTCATTCCAGATACACAATATTACCATTTCTCTCAAACATTTCTCACAAATCAGTCTAAATGTGTGATAGTGAGCACTTCTGCTTTGCTGAGATAATCCATCCCACCTCACAGGTGTGCCACATCAAGATGCTGATCTGACATCATGGGTAGTGCACAGGTGTACCTTATACTGCCCACAATAAAAGGCCACCCTGGAATGTGCAGTTTTGTCTCACAGCAAAATGCCACAGATGCCACAAGCATTGAGGGAGCGTGCAATTGGCATGCTGACAGCAGGAATGTCAACCAGATCTGTTGCTCGTGCATTGAATGTTCATTTCTCAACCATAAGCCGTCTCCAAAGGCGTTTCAGAGAATATGGCAGTACATCCAACCGGCCTCACAACCGCAGACCACGTGTAACCACACCAGCCCAGGACCTCCACATCCAGCAGGTTCACCTCCAAGATCGTCTGAGACCAGCCACTCAGACAGATGATGCACGGCCCCATGTTGCAAGGATCTGTACACAGTTCTTGGAAGCTGAAAATGTCCCAGTTCTTGCATGGCCAGCATACTCACCGGACATGTCACCCGTTGAGCATGTTTGGGATGTGCTTGACCGGCGTATACGACAGCGTGTACCAGTTCCCACTAATATCCAACAACTTCGCACAGCCATTGAAGAGGAGTGGACCAACATTCCACAGGCCACAATTGACAATCTGATAAACTCTATGCGAAGAAGATGTGTTGCATTGTATGAGGCAAATGGTGGTCACACCAGATACTGACCGGTTCTGAGTCCCCAGACCCCCAATAAAGCAAAAAACTGCACATTCCAGGGTGGCCTTTTATTGTGGGCAGTATAAGGTACACCTGTGCACTACCCATGATGTCAGATCAGCATCTTGATGTGGCACACCTGTGAGGTGGGATGGATTATCTCAGCAAAGCAGAAGTGCTCACTATCACACATTTAGACTGATTTGTGAGAAATGTTTGAGAGAAATGGTAATATTGTGTATCTGGAATGAATTGTAGGTCTTTAAGTCCATCTCATGAAAAATGGGAGCAGAAACAAGAGTGTTGCGTTTATATTTTTGTTCAGTATATATATTTATGGGTGTATCGAGACTAGATGGTCAGTATGGATAACTAAGGTGCACTAAAACTGGGTGAGCAGGCAAGGCATGTCACCCAGGTTGTGTGACAATTATTTTATATAAATGTATATATGTATATATATATTCCATCCACCATCCCTCCTTTACGGAGAACTGCGTTATTTTTATTGTCCATTACGAAAAAAATAAAAAAACTATATATATATATATATATATATATACATATATATTTATGGGTGTATCGAGACTAGATGGTCATTATGGATAACTAAGGTGCACTAAAACTGGGTGAGCAGGCAAGGCATGTCACCCAGGTTGTGTGACAATTATTTTATATAAATGTATATATATATATATATATTCCATCCACCATCCCTCCTTTACGGAGAACTGCGTTATTTTTCTTTTCTATTGCTAATAAAAAAACTATATATATGTACATATATATATATATATATATAAATATATATATATATATATATATATATATATATGGGTGTATCGAGACTAGATGGTCAGTATGGATAACTAAGGTGCACTAAAATTGGGTGAGCAGGCAAGGCATGTCACCCAGGTTGTGTGACAATTATTTTATATATATGCATATACATATTCCATCCACCATCCCTCCTTTATGGAGAACTGCGTTATTTTTATTGTCTATTGCAAAAAAAAAACAGAAAAACTATATATATATATATATATATATATATATATATATATATATATATACATATATATTCATGGGTGTATCGAGACTAGATGGTCATTCTGGATAACTAAAGTGCACTAAAATTGGGTGAGCAGGCAAGGCATGTCACCCAGGTTGTGTGACAATTATTTTATATAAATGTATATATATATATATATATTCCATCCACCATCCCTCCTTTACGGAGAACTGCGTTATTTTTCTTTTTTATTGCTAATAAAAAAACTATATATATATACATATATATTTATGGGTGTATCGAGACTAGATGGTCATTATGAATAACTAAGGTGCACTAAAATTGGGTGAGCAGGCAAGGCATGTCACCCCGGTTGTGTGACAATTATTTTATATATATATTCCATCCACCATCCCTCCTTTACGGAGGACTGCTTTATTTTTAATATCCATTGCGAAAAAAAAACACAAGAAAAAGAAAAAATATCTATATATATACATATATATATATATATATATATATATATATATATGGGTGTGTCGAGACTAGATGGTCAGTATGGATAACTAAAGTGCACTAAAATTGGGTGAGCAGGCAAGGCATGTCACCCAGGTTGTGTGACAATTATTTTATATAAATGTATATATATATATATATATATATATATATATATATATATATATATATATATATATATATATATATATATATATATATATATATTCCATCCACCATCCCTCCTTTACGGAGAACTGTGTTATTTTTCTTTTCTATTGCTAATAAAAAAACTATATATATGTACATATATATATATATATATATGGGTGTATCGAGACTAGTTGGTCATTATGGATAACTAAGTTGCACTAAAATTGGGTGAGCAGGCAAGGCATGTCACCCAGGTTGTGTGACAATTATTTTATATATATGTATATATATATTCCATCCACCATCCCTCCTTTATGGAGAACTGCGCTATTTTTATTGTCTATTGCAAAAAAAAAAAAAAAAAAAAACAATACATATATATACATATATATTTATGGGTGTATCGAGACTAGATGGTCATTATGAATAACTAAGGTGCACTAAAATTGGGTGAGCAGGCAAGGCATGTCACCCCGGTTGTGTGACAATTATTTTATATATATATTCCATCCACCATCCCTCCTTTACGGAGAACTGCGTTATTTTTATTGTCCATTGCGAAAAAAAAAAAACTATATATATACATATATATTCATGGGTGTATCGAGACTAGTTGGTCATTATGGATAACTAAGTTGCACTAAAATTGGGTGAGCAGGCAAGGCATGTCACCCAGGTTGTGTGACAATTATTTTATATATATGTATGTATATATTCCATCCACCATCCCTCCTTTACGGAGAACTGCGTTATTTTTCTTTTCTATTGCTAATAAAAAAACTATATATATGTACATATATATATATATATTTATGGGTGTATCGAGACTAGTTGGTCATTATGGATAACTAAGGTGCACTAAAATTGGGTGAGCAGGCAAGGCATGTCACCCCAGTTGTGTGACAATTATTTTATATAAATGTATATATATATTCCCTCCACCACCCCTCCTTTACGGAGGACTGCTTTATTTTTAATATCCATTGCGAAAAAAAAACACAAGAAAAAGAAAAAATATCTATATATATACATATATATATATATATATATATATATATATATATATATGGGTGTGTCGAGACTAGATGGTCAGTATGGATAACTGAGGTGCACTAAAATTGGGTGAGCAGGCAAGGCATGTCACCCAGGTTGTGTGACAATTATTTTATATATATGCATATACATATTCCATCCACCATCCCTCCTTTACGGAGAACTGCGTTATTTTTATTGTCTATTGCAAAAAAAAAACAGAAAAACTATATATATATATATATATATATATATATATATATATACATATATATTCATGGGTGTATCGAGACTAGATGGTCATTATGGATAACTAAAGTGCACTAAAATTGGGTGAGCAGGCAAGGCATGTCACCCAGGTTGTGTGACAATTATTTTATATAAATGTATATATATATATATATATTCCATCCACCATCCCTCCTTTACGGAGAACTGCGTTATTTTTCTTTTCTATTGCTAATAAAAAAACTATATATATATACATATATATTTATGGGTGTATCGAGACTAGATGGTCATTATGAATAACTAAGGTGCACTAAAATTGGGTGAGCAGGCAAGGCATGTCACCCCGGTTGTGTGACAATTATTTTATATATATATTCCATCCACCATCCCTCCTTTACGGAGGACTGCTTTATTTTTAATATCCATTGCGAAAAAAAAACACAAGAAAAAGAAAAAATATCTATATATATACATATATATATATATATATATATATATATATATATATATATATATATATATATATATGGGTGTGTCGAGACTAGATGGTCAGTATGGATAACTAAAGTGCACTAAAATTGGGTGAGCAGGCAAGGCATGTCACCCAGGTTGTGTGACAATTATTTTATATAAATGTATATATATATATATATATATATATATATATATATATATATATATATTCCATCCACCATCCCTCCTTTACGGAGAATTGCGTTATTTTTCTTTTCTATTGCTAATAAAAAAACTATATATATGTACATATATATTTATGGGTGTATCGAGACTAGTTGGTCATTATGGATAACTAAGTTGCACTAAAATTGGGTGAGCAGGCAAGGCATGTCACCCAGGTTGTGTGACAATTATTTTATATATATATGTATATATATATTCCCTCCACCACCCCTCCTTTACGGAGGACTGCTTTATTTTTAATATCCATTGCGAAAAAAAAACACAAGAAAAAGAAAAAATATCTATATATATATACATATATATATATATATATATATATGGGTGTGTCGAGACTAGATGGTCAGTATGGATAACTAAAGTGCACTAAAATTGGGTGAGCAGGCAAGGCATGTCACCCAGGTTGTGTGACAATTATTTTATATATATGCATATACATATTCCATCCACCATCCCTCCTTTATGGAGAACTGCGTTATTTTTATTGTCTATTGCTAATAAAAAAACTATATATATGTACATATATATATATATATATGGGTGTATCGAGACTAGTTGGTCATTATGGATAACTAAGTTGCACTAAAATTGGGTGAGCAGGCAAGGCATGTCACCCAGGTTGTGTGACAATTATTTTATATATATATGTATATATATATTCCCTCCACCACCCCTCCTTTACGGAGGACTGCTTTATTTTTAATATCCATTGCGAAAAAAAAACACAAGAAAAAGAAAAAATATCTATATATATACATATATATATATATATATATATATATATATATATGGGTGTGTCGAGACTAGATGGTCAGTATGGATAACTAAGGTGCACTAAAATTGGGTGAGCAGGCAAGGCATGTCACCCAGGTTGTGTGACAATTATTTTATATAAATGTATATATATATATATATATTCCATCCACCATCCCTCCTTTACGGAGAACTGCGTTATTTTTCTTTTCTATTGCTAATAAAAAAACTATATATATATGTACATATATATATATATATGGGTGTATCGAGACTAGTTGGTCATTATGGATAACTAAGTTGCACTAAAATTGGGTGAGCAGGCAAGGCATGTCACCCAAGTTGTGTGACAATTATTTTATATATATGTATATATATATTCCATCCACCATCCCTCCTTTATGGAGAACTGCGTTATTTTTATTGTCTATTGCAAAAAAAAAAACAAAAAAAACTATATATATATACATATATATTTATGGGTGTATCGAGACTAGATGGTCATTATGAATAACTAAGGTGCACTAAAACTGGGTGAGCAGGCAAGGCATGTCACCCAGGTTGTGTGACAATTATTTTATATATATGTATATATATATTCCATCCACCATCCCTCCTTTACGGAGAACTGCGTTATTTTTATTGTCTATTGCAAAAAAAAAAACAAAAAAAACTATATATATATATACATATATATATATGGGTGTATCGAGACTAGAAGGTCATTATGCATAACTAAAGTGCACTAAAATTGGGTGAGCAGGAAAGGCATGTCACCCCAGTTGTGTGACAATTATTTTATATATATGTATATATATATATATATTCCCTCCACCACCCCTCCTCTACGGAGGACTGCTTTATTTTTATTTCCATTGCAAAAATAAAAAATTTTAAAACACAAAAAAAAAAAAAAACGAAAATAATAATAATAAAAATAATTTTGAATGTGTATTCAAATAAGTTTGAATGTGTGTGAACTATATATAAATATATATATACACATGCATATACAGAAATATATACACACACACACATATATATATATACACACACACACACAGACACACACTCACATAAACACATACACACACTGTGTACAGTCTTATGCAAAGGTTTGGCACCCCTTGACAAATAACATCTTTTCAATTACAAAAGCAACAATATCAGTTAATACAGTCTCTTTAGGAACTGGGGGAAAAATACACAATATTTTCAGCAAACATTGATGAATAGTTACTTTTTATGCCATAAATTGAACAAAATTACAAAATAAAAACATTATTATGGCACTCTGCAAAAGTTTGGGCACCCTACGTAATCAGTACTTAGTAACACCTCCTCTGCCAGATATCACAGCTTACAAGCGCTTCTTATAGCCAGCTGAAAGGCTTTCAGTTCTTGTACTTGGGATTTTCTCACATTCTTCCTTGCAAAAGGCTTCTAGTTCTGTAATATTCTAATATATCAAGGGCTGTATTGTCAAATAGGAGATCGGCAGCATTCTCCCACCTGAGAAAACTGTACTACAATGCCCTTGATAGTGTGTAGAAACACACTCGTCAGCTCTAGTCCTCCTGTAACAACGCAAAAGGACTGGCAACCCTCAGGTATTTATGCGTGCGATTGTATGATAAATTCACCCTGACAGTCTCACACTTCTCTTGGTACCAACAGGTCTCATGGAATATATAAAAGGCAACTGCAACAATTATACTCGGCACTAAACATCGAGGCATGGAAATGCAGCAGAGCTTGTGTATTTCTCAGGATGCATTCTAGTAAAATGCCCGGAAAATGAGCTAAAGACATATTTCAAGGGGCACTATATAAAACCGATGGAAATTTTACTGATTAAATAAAAGGAAAAGCATCGTTTGAAAAATCACAAATGTTTCTAAGATTCAATGCATCGCTTTTTGACCACATCATAGCGATGAACACATCATTGTTCCTGACAATGTCCTAATACAGAAATAAAACTTTATGTTGGTAAACTCAAAAAGCCTTCAGCTGTCACACTGGCTAACGATCTCAAACGATTATAAAGCAGCATTTTGAAAAGCGCTGTTTTAAAATAACAGATACAACACTTACCTTGTCTTCTGGCCAAATGCTTTTCACGGCTTGGCACTCCAACGGTGCTGAAACGAAATTTGTATTTCCTCCTACCTCGTTGGCCCTTCAGTTCTTCTTTTCTCCCTTTGGATGTTTTTTTCCTTCTTCTTTGGATATTGTTTTTTATTTTTGTTTGTTTTTTTTTACTTTGCATGTTTTTCCTTCTTCGGATATTATTTTTTTGGCTTATTTTTTTAGACGATGTTTTTTTCGTCTTCTTTAAAAATTGATTTTTTTCGTCTTCTTTAAATATTGTTTTTTTTTTCATCCTTTTGATGTTGTTTTACGGAACAAGAGCCGTACAGTGCTACTCTATCAGGAGGTAGCGCCAACTGAACGCCTTGAAGCAGTACCCAGCTCTTTTATAGGGAGCGTCAACCCGAAGTCAAGTTCTAGAACGTTGCACTCACTTTTCATTGGTTTCCCAGCTATGCTGTCAGAATAATGTTTGCTGATTGGTCGAAAATTTTAAAACGTACCCGAGTACTGTAAAAAAAACTCAAGATCTTGCTACCCTACGGAGCACCCATAAGGTGATTTTTTTAATACGTTATATGCAGCTATTTGTAGCAGGCCGTAATTAGACTAATCCACCCTTTGTCAATAAAGCCAACAAGAGAACAGGTTGCCCAAAGTTTGCTCAGGTACACGCCACAGCACAACCTTAAAAACACATCCAGCACAAATCACACTAGTGAATGACACAGCAAATCACAGCAATAAAAAAGACCCCTATGGGCAATCCAGCACCCAGACTACAGGTGCCAAAAGGCCCAGCCTGCCTAATAATGAACCCAAAATATACATACAACAAAGAAAAAGACACAAACAAAAAAGAAAATAAAACTAGCCAGCTGCTCCCACTAAACCCCGCTCCCGAGGCCACTAAGCCGGCTGGCTTGATAATACACGATACAACCTCAGATAAAACATATTAAAGCAACACCAGGGAGGTTTACAACCTGATCCTTAAAATTATCGACCCGTAATTCCACCTTGAAAACCCCTAAAGAACAGTAGTTTACCCCATGACTCACTGCCCCATTCAAACAAAAAAAAAACAGGTTTTTGGGGTAACCTTTAGGTCAGCTCTTCAAAACCAGGTATGAGGACTCTTCAGCTAATCAGTCCTCTAATTAGAAATCTAATTAGGGAGTTGCAGCGAAAACCTGCATACACACCGGCCCTTTGCGGATAAGATTGTTCACCCCTGAAACAAGCAAACAGAAAGGCTGCTACACTGCAAATTCAATATGCCCGCCGATGCTCCACCAAATCTATCAGGACCCTGCCTGTCTTTCCCGTGCCTGCTCCTTTGCCAATATGCCCTACCATCGGAACATGCACAGCCATCTCGCCCCGGCTATGCCTCCAGTCCGAACTGCAGTTCCTATACCTGCCTATAATTGCCTGGCTACAATCCATCCCCCAAAATGAAATTGATGACCCAACGATCACAGCTAAGAATTCTATCCCCAAACCACTGGTCTTCCTCCCCAACCGAACGATCATTCACTGACCGTGGTAACTTATAAGGGTTGGTATGATGACCAGTGGTGGACCTCACCGAACGTTTAACTGGTCTCTACACCTCGGGGGGGACATAACCTCCTCCATTATACGAGGCCTACTTGTGGATGCTCTATTGCGACCCCTCCCACCAGCCCTGTCCCCGTAAAATCACAGAGTCCTCATCCGATTCCATTTCTGTTGCCCCTGTGGGCAACCCAGACTCAGGAGACATTACCAGAACATCTTCCCCTGACATAACAACCCCCTGTGGTACTGGACGCAACTCTGTTCGGTGAACTTGACGGACAACCCCGTCCCCCTCCATTGGAGTTGCAGAGTAAACTGCACCCTGATCTTGGGGACACCGAACTACCATATACAAACAGGCATCCCAATGATCCTGTATTTTACCTCGAACATGGTTCCGCAAACACACCAGCTGACCTTCATCAAACCCCTAATCATTAACCAACTCATTGTGTTTCCGATTTCGTGGTGTGGCTTGTTCCTCCAACTAAGCCTTCACATACTCTTGAAGCACCTGCAAACTTTCCTGATGGTTTTGTACCCATTCCTCCAAAGGTCCACCATACTGACTGATCCCGGCAGGAGCCTGAAGATAGTGTATCGGTAATCGAGGCTCACAGCCAGACCTTAAATAAAAAGGCATCATCCAGTCATTTGGTGGGGTGTAGTATTGTAAGCTTCTCTGCTGGAGGAAGTGTGTGAAGCAAATTGTGCAAAAAAAATATTAAAGCAACACCAGGGAGGTTTACATCTAGATCCTTAAAATGATCGACCTGCAATTCCACCTTGAAAATCCAATTACCATATAAAGGATACAAGATGTAAAGATGACAAATGACATGGCACACATTTGTTGTTTAGACTGTTGTGTCAGGTTAATTGAAAGCTGAAGGATCTTAGTGTTTACTAGTCTAAGTAACAGAATGTCTAAACACTGTGCTTGCCTTTATGGGTTTTTAAGCAGAACATATAGGTATAGAAACATATTAACATTACGTTTCACGATTCACTGACTGGAGAATAGGAGAATATACACATCAATATTACTACTTAAGTTAACTAACCCTAATCCCAACCCCTATTGGCACGGAGCCCGCCAGGGTTCAGGTGAGATATAAATCTGTAATCTGTATCAATGGTTTTGCTATCCATACCCACCCTATTAATGTTAGCTTCCCAGGGTTTCTTGTTAGACAAGCTCTGTGTCTCTCTATACCCCCATTTACTGCACGACTGATTGTCCATTTATAAAGAATCAAATAGGGTGAAGATGGTTTTAGTTTACAATTACTCTGGAAGGTGACCAGATTAAAAAAAACTAAATACCATGCCTACGTGTATGTAATCTCCATCACAGTCCCCATTTTCCCCATAATCCTCGTTTTGATAGTGCCAATTTGTGTAATGTGAGTTTTTTTTTTTTTTTAAAAACTGTTATAGAAGAACATACTGGATGCCACATGTGTACAATTACCCCTTTCTAATTAGTGGGGTCCGTTGTGTCAGCTACAGCCTTTACTAACATACACATAAGTATACAGTCTTACAGCACTTTTGTTTTCCTTTTGTATTTAATGGTTTTCCATTTAGGGGGCAGCATGGTGGTGCAGTGGTTAGCACTGTTGCCTCACACCTCTAGGGCCCGGGTTCGAGTCTCCACCTGGGTCACATGTGTGTGGAGTTTGCATGTTCTACCCATGTCATCGTGGGGTTTCCTCCGGGTACTCTGGTTTCCCCCACAGTCCAAAAACATGCTGAGGCTAATTGGAGTTGCTAAATTGCCCATAGGAGTGTATGCGTGAGTGAATAGTGTGTGAGTGTGCCCTGCGATGGGCTGGCCCGCCATCCTGAGTTGTTCCCTGTCTCGTGCCCATTGCTTCCGGGATAGGCTCCAGACCCCCCGCGATCCAGTAGGATAAGCGGTTTGGAAAATGGATGGATGGATGGATGGACAGTTTTCCATTTGAGGAATTAGCAAAAAACTGCAGTGCATGATGGGTAGGATCTAAAGGCTGCCTAACGCCCTTAATTTGTTTGCAATTTCGCCAGGTAGGCTACCTTCTTTAAACTGCGTTTTGCTAGACTACACATTTCGAGATGTTTTATTGTAGTCTTGGTAAATATATATATATAGTTTAGCCTAACCCAGCCACTTAAGGGAGCAAGCCAGCTCAGGTAGGTGCCAGTCCCAAGCCCGGATTAATGGAGAGGGTTGGCGTCAAGAAATAAAGAGAAATAAAGACAACTAATACTCCTAGTTTGCGAGATCTGACTGCAATGGCAGCACTGCTACAAGGGTGTGGATAAATCTATACAAATATCACCTGCATGCACATTACTTCTTTTACAATAACCAACTCCTGATCCATACTGTTAGTCGTGAAAAAAAAAACTATCGTGTACATAGAGGCCCTGTGTAAAAAGATAACTGCCAAGGAAAAGATCAAAAACATTTATTTCAAGGATACAAAGTTTTTATGGTCATGTACAGTGTACAGTGCAATTCTTATTTGATTAACTTGAATGTCTCCACAGACTAGACGATTAAACAAATAAAGCAGCGCAACATTACAATAACTAATAACAAATAAACAAAGCTCACGAGTACTATTACAGTATTTATATCATTTATTTAAACTTAATTTTACCAGGTAAATTAACTACAAAGCAGTTACCACTGCTTTACCTGCTTCTCGGGAGAAATAGCAGATATACGTCATGTATGTGACTAAATTCTTAAGCCAATAAGGGCAAAGTTGTGTCGTAATGGAGGCGGATCCAGTTTGTGCAGCCGGTTAAAGACACTACGGGCATGTAAATGGAGAACGAAATTATAGTTATACCGAATCTCCTACACACAATACCAAGGTTACCAACTTTGGTCAGCTGACCGGAGTGAGACGTTCAATTCCCGTAAGATTTCTTTGCGCCAGCCTGAGAGTCTGAAAACACGTCACACCAGATGCATGAGAGATGGAAACCTGGGATATTCAGTCGAATCAGATCAAATATGATGCTAAGTTAGTACTAAGTTAAAATATGTTCCGGACTTGTAACATGCACCCATGATTTGGAACAGTCAGCAGGCTGTCTCTGGCCACGCCCCCTACACTCGGTCCGGCCCCTGGCTTTTCCTGAATTCTGATTCCTTTAGATAAACATTGACTTCATTGATATTGTTATTGATTTATCGACAGACCATCATACGTTTTAGACGTTATAATAACAACACTCTATTGATCCCCAAAGAGAGAAATTCTCTCCTTGCCTGCCCCCTCTTACTGTCCATGATACACAAGCACATATGTAGAAAAACGTCAGCTTGGAAGCCAAGGCTGGACTTAACCTACTCCTTAGGGTTCAACTGGAAACTGCCCCATGGCCGAGCGGTCTAAAGCCTCCTGCGCAGCGAAAATGGCCTTTCAAAGTAAGGGGTATTCTGTTCTCCGAAGTAAGGCGTGGGTTCGAATCCAACTTCCGACAAAAGTTCTTCAATCGCTACAGCAGAATTTGAGCCACTGATCGGCTTTAATTGCTTTGTTTTATTTTTGCGTTTCAGGCAAAACTACATAACACTTAAGAGGTGCAGGATGATCTGTCTTGCTCTCGCGAGGTTTTTGTACGACGTGACATGGTGACATAATGCAGCGGACGATAAAAATCTAACCACAATGCATTGCGTCAGGACCAGAATGTATTGCTTTAAGCCAGCGCTGTATGTGGGTACATGAAGTGGAAAGCACCCAATAACAAACATAACATTTAAAAAAAATCTACAAACTAGTGGGAATATAAAATAAAATAAATGTGTCTGGGCAAATTGGTAAGTTAAATTAAATCGTTTTAAGCAGTGTTAAGCAGTGTGTGGTTTTAAACACGAGTAGCATGTACCGTGTTGACGGCGCATGAACGTATCTTGGCAGCACATGTAAAACTTAGATTTGCAAGCGGGATGTGAAACAGCATTTAGGTGTTTAAAACAGCAATAGAGTGCGTGTTTGTTCACGCAGTTACAATGTTTAGTTGTTATTTCTGTGGAACATCAGTGCAAACCCTTAGGGAACATGTTTTACATGTCAAACTTCACCGTCATGAACCACGATGCGTGTTCAAGTGTGGCGCTACAGATTGCCACAATACGTTTCGTTCATATGGGGAATTTAAGGCTCATTTTTACCGTAAACATAACACAGATTCATATATTGATACTACAAATGCCCTTACGGTGTTTACGTGTAATATGTCTATGTGCCAGCGCCAATGTCGCGATGTCAGATCACTAACAGCTCACTTAAAGGAACATATAGCCGAAGGACGTGTTGTGACATGTCCGGTGACAGGATGCGACCATACGTTCACTGTGAGATCGTCGTTTACAGCCTACATGTCCAGGAAACACAGACAATGTTCTGTGGACAGTATAAGAGATCTTTATAAGGAGACAGTTTCTCAGTTTCTTGAAACTGAACCGTTAGTTACAGGCCCTACAGAGAGATTTAGTGAGACTGATGAAGGTGAAGTCCATCTTACAGAAAATTTCAGTGACCTTTTTCTTAGAAATATTTCTCTTTTCTACTTGAAATTACATGGGCAGTTTCTTCTGCCAGCATCAACTATACAAAATATTATTGAAGAGATGCTAAGCATACATGAACTAGGACAGACATATACTTTGAATAAATTAAGTGCATTCCTGAAAAGTGACTTAACTGAATTAACAGATGAGGTTATTGGTAGTATATGTGATGTTGTGAAGGAATCTGACCTTTTCACCATTAGTCATGAAGGACCAATGAGAACCAATTTTTCAAGAACTAGGGCTTTTAAACAGATGTTTAGATACACAGAACCTGTAAAGTTGTACTTAGGAAGGGATGAAACAAGGTCACAGAGGTTTGCCTACTATGTTCCATTGAAAGACACTTTGAGACATTTACTGGAGTCAGACTTATGGCAGAATTGTGCTGCACAGGGTACATACGTACCATACACTGATGTGCTTTGTGATGTCAGTGATGGTCAGGTATATAAAAACAATGAGTTCTTTTCTCAAAACCCATCATGTCTAAAACTAATTCTATATCAAGATTCTTTTGAGGCGGTGAACCCATTAGGTTCAGCAAAAAGCAGCACAAAGTAGTAGCTGTATATTTGTCTCTGGCTAATTTACCACCTCATCAAGTACAGACCACATGTCACTTGTAATGCTGTGTCAGGAAAAAGACTTCAAACACTTTGGCCATGACAAAGTTTTCTCAAGGCTCATTGCAGACTTAAAAGACCTGGAAGACAATGGAATAACGGTGGCAGAGGAAAAAGTTAAAGGGACTGTTTTGTGCATTGCAGGGGACAATTTGGGGTCTCATAATATCGGTGGATTTACAGAAAATTTTTGTTTTTCTGAATATTTCTGCAGGTATTGCCGGACAACCCGAACAGATTTTCAAACAGATCCAAATGCATTTTACAGTCTGAGGAACAACAAAACGTTGAAGGTATAATATCTGAGTTTTAATTCATTGAATTACTTCGATGTTTGTATGCCTGGCCTGCCACCTTGTTTAGGCCATGACATTTTTGAGGGTATCCTTTCCTATGATTTAGCCCTTTACCTGAAGTACTTCATCAAGCAGAAAAAGTGGTTCACTTATTCAATTCTGAATAGACGCATTAAGAAATTTAAGTACAGTGGCTCTGATGTGTTGAGTAAGCCATGTGCAGTAAACTCCAATGGAGTAAAGCTTTATGGTCAGGCTGTTCAGAACTGGAATTTTCTAAGACTTCTTCCTGTGATCATGTGTGACAAGGTGAAAGAGCCCACAGATGATGATTGGCAGTTGACCCTTCAGCTAAAAGACATTGTGGAGCTGATTTGTGCACAGAAAATTTTATTGCCAGAGGTTGCATACCTTGACGTTCTTATCCAAGAATATCTTGCTTGTAGATTTTCTTTCTTTCCAGGACATAGGTTAAAGCCTAAGCATCACTACTTGCGACACTACCCTGCACTGATTTTAAAGTTTGGTCCTTTGATCAGGTTGTGGACAATGCGATTTGAAAGTAAATAAGGCACCATGGCAACAACAGTCAGAACAGCATCCAGTTCACAGCTAGTTTTAAAAATTGCTTTAACGCAGAGTGATTACAGGAAATAGGTGTACTGCTTAATATTAATTAAATTATTAAAATGTGCTAATAATAGACATATTTGTCAGTCAGACATTGTGCTTTTTAAAGAGCAGAAGGGATACATTAAATTACGATTATATTGTCCTTACTGTATATATTTTTACATTTTTCCCCTCAATGATATAAATATTTTCCCCCCTGACATATAATCAGTGTAAGCACACAAACACATTGGCCGGTTATCCTATTCATTCAGTTCCACGGACAGTGACCTGTGTTACTGTGCTGTGACATCTGGTTCCTTCATTGGCTCTGTATATTTCTATAAATGACTAAATGGCTCTGTTGTAGAAATTTCCAGCCAGAGACTTGGTTCCTATATAACGAGAAGATTTTATTTTTACTCGGACTGAGAAGCTACAGAAAATCATCTCTGCATGTGATCTCCCCTTTACTGCTCAAGCAGAGCACACGCACATCAGCAAGTGTCAAGGCAGCAAGTGCATACAAACAACTTCTCAGGGCCTTCAGGAAGAGTCAGACTGCGGTGTCATTCAGAGATACCATTGTCTAAGACTTGCACTAAAACATTCTATGCACTTGGGCATATTTAAACAAAGTAGTATGGTACCTATGTCAGAATCCATCCCTGCCTTGTCCTGTTCACATGTCACTGGCCATCCTATTCTCTCCTCTGTCTTGTACCCCTTAGCCCATAGTGTGTTTGCCTGCTCATCGGGCCACCATGTGGCTTAACGGGCCAAGTGGTTGGCCACCGTGCCTGACTCCCCTTTTGATTGTGGGTTTTGAGGATATCAGTGGGTCTGTGTTTTCATGATTGTCCCCCAGGCCACTATGCAGCTCAGCCCTTGATTCCAACTACAGTAGCAATCAGGTGGTTCTCGGTCTACTAGGACTGTATAACAGGATTCTTCACCCATTCTATCTTTACTCCTTCAGCCGCATACATGAGTCAGACCTATAGGTTATTCAAATTCCGTCCTGCCAAATTTACTGGACAGGAAGTGGACACTGCAAATGAATGTGTGAATACGCCAATACCTACATCTTTACAAGTTACATTAAGGGGTTTGGTACAGTAAATGGCTGTGAGGTGGGATTTCTTCTTGATGTCTGTTTGTAGCCCGTCCACCAGCAGCTGCTGCTGTATTTATCACACCAAGCAGGGAAAGTATATTGCTAAATTTTCCTTAGTTCAATTACGCTTGATTAAGCTAATTAAGCCGGCTATGTTATTTACATTCAGAAGGATGCCGCCATATTGGGTTATACACAGATGCCACGATAGCTCACACTCACATTCCCTCTTCATTATTTTTCTAAACACACTCTATCCTGCCTTGTCACCTGCAACAAGATCTCACTCCCTGTAGCAATAAAAGTCTTTCTTATGATTGAGCAGATTTCTGCTTCTCTCCTAACCATGGGCATCCAAAGTAAGATGAAGCAAAATGTTAGGAAATTTGATAACACATGGTTACTCTTTTGGTAACAGTGACTTTGGTTTTATTTTGATAGATGTAAACTACATAATATGGTCTTAACCTTGTTTTCTGTCCTAAAAGCAAACTTTTATGTTACAGGAGAAAAGTGCACAGCTGCTTGGATCAACCCCAGCTAATCAGCGCATATGGGAATCTTTTCAAAATACCATGTGAGTCTTATGCAATTTACCCAATTAATATAAGCTCTTTAGATGACGCTTAAATAATCAATTCCCATCAACTTAGTGTCAAAACACAAACTCAGTGGCAAAAAAGTGAAGGGCAACAGACTAAGTTGTGAAAATGAAATCTGCATGTGATGAAAGGGCATGTGACTGTATCGCGATGATTATAATCATCAGATCAAACGGACCACGGAGTTGGCGGTATGGTCACACTGCTGGTCCCATGTCAGTAGGGTATAGCACACCCCTGGGCCCGGATACTACTAGGATGTCACTGGTGTACCACTGTGCCGTCAGAGTGTGGTGTGTCACTCCACAGCATTGGCAGGATTGCTCCTCTCCCTGCAGCGCCACCATACGCACATGACGGTCATCTGTGGTACTGCAGAACTGAGATGTATCGCTGAACATGGTAGGACGCCAGTCGTCATCAGTCCATCAGTCCATGCCTCCCAGTGACTACACCACTCCAAACGCAACCGTTTCTGTGCTATTGTGAACGGCAGCCTATGCATGGGACGGTGAACCCGTAGTCCAGCTGATGCCAGTCATCGCGACACGATGATATAGGGTGTTGTAGAGAGTCCAGTAGCTGTGTCCATATATCAGGCGCAGGTGTCATGGGGATCTGTGATGCTTGGAGCACAATCCGACGATCCTTCCTTGGCGTGGTCTGTCTTGGATGACCAGAAACTTCACGACGTGTGTGGATGCCTCACGTGCCCATTGGTTTCAATATCAGGCCACTGTGATATCCGCATGGCCCACATGCAATTGCAGCACATGACCACCTGGCTTCATGTAAACCCGCAATGCAACCCTATCAAACTCCGTCAAGTGCCGTTAACACTGTCTAATGTGACTACGAGGCATCCTGTGTCTGGTGATTAAACATGCCAACTCCTTGCAATTTGAATCATTTACATATCCATCACTGGTCTGCACATGTACCAGATTACATCTTTAATCGGATAGTTACTTCTGGGTTCTCAACTTTTTTTTTCATAATACCCCTTAAGTGTATATGCCCTTCACTGATGAGAAATTCATCAACATCTAAGTCCTACATTCATGTACAATGCATATTAAATGAATATTTTGTCACTATTAGTTTTGATGTATCATTCTTTGAATGCACTCAATTGAATCATGGACAGTGGTTCCACATGGAAAAAAATGAATATTCCGAAAAGGAAAAATCCTTCTTCGGTTGATACATTCACTTTGTGTTCTGAGAATTTTTCCCTTGAGTGCCTTGTACAGTATGTCTAGTGTGTTTTTGGTGTGAATGTGGCCATAATCATACAAGGAAAAAACCACTGACTTGTAGTGAACATGTAAAACCGCAACATGCAGTGTCATACGTAACTGAAATAAGAAATGCTGGATTGCCTGAGTTGCATGCGTGCATGTTTTTTAATATGGGCAACATGGTTCCCTGAGATGCCTCAGTGTTGCTCACCGCCATCTCTAACACACAACCTCACAAACCATCTTAAAACTACTGAAAGAAATAATTGGCTACACTGCAGCTCCACTGTTTTGTTTGGCACCCCTGCATGTCCTGCATTGTGTGGGGAAAAAAGCTGAAGGCTGAGGAATGTTACATAACACAGCTAGAATGTAAAAACTCTCTCTGGTGTAATTCACTGCGTAAAACCAATGGTCCTAAGTGTGGTGTCTTCTTCATAACACTCCCTGATGTTTGTGTCCGTGACCATGAGATAGGGTGGCTGCTTTTCTTCCTTGCTTTCCTTGTATTCCTACGTTTCCTCCCCAGCCTTGGTTGGTAGGTCAGGCAGCATCACCTTGTTTTAATAGACCCAGGTGCAATTTATCTTGAAATTAGACTCAAGTGCAGAAAATGTTCTATCAGAAGTCTTTGACAATCTCTGAATTACACAGAAATCTGACTTCTTCTGAAGCTGTGAAATTGTTCATCTGTATTTGCTGCATTGGTACTTGTTGATGTGCGTGTGCCCTGCTTAAGGAGTAAAGGGGAGATGACATGCAGAGCTAGTTTTCTGTAGTTTATTTTCTTTGTCTGAATAATAATATTCTCTTCATATAGGAACCCAGTCTCTGGCTGGAAATTTCTACAATAGAGCCATTTAGTTATTTCTAGAAAAATATTTAGAGCCAATGACCTGATGTCATAGTAACACAGGTCACTGTCCGTGGTGCTGAATTCTCTACTTGATGGGCTGGTGCTGAATGAATAGGCCAGGTGTCTGTGTGCTTCCACTGACTGGCACCCAGACATATAATGACTTTTAACAATGAAGGGGGAAAAGTCCAGACAGGAAATTAGTCAACAGTAATTAGTAATCAAATATAGTTCTCATTTATCATTATGTAAATTTCAAAAACCTTTTCTGACTATTAATCTGCACGTTGCAATAATTTAATATTAACTAACTTGCTGTAACGTAAAGTGAAAAACAAGTTTTAAAACTAGCTGTGAAATTTTTGATGCTGTTGACCTGAATGTTGTTGCCAGAGCCTTAGGATACGTCTCTACACATAAGTGAGGGGATGGACGCACTATTCTATGGAGGCTTCTGAAGAGAATTATTATCCCAAATTTAAATTGAGAGAGATGATTAATTCCTTTTTAATGCAGTCTGCCTTAAGAGCCCCTGTTCTGCCGTTGATCTTTTGCATGGATGCTATCATGTATTAGTTTACTCTATGAAATTTAGTTTGAATTTTGATCACATGTCAAACTAAAGCATTTTGGACTGGTTTCCTGAGTTCTTTTTAACGCTGTTAAGTTACATTTTTATTTCAGCATAATTACAAGTTCCCGCAGGGAAGAAATAAGTCAGTTACTTAATAAATGACTATAAAGTAGTTGCTGCAGTATATATTCCATAAATTTACTGAACTGGAGTTTTATGCATCCTTACAAAGTAATAACTGTATGTGTTCTTTAAGTATGAAAGAGTTTAGGACATTGTCACCTGCAGTGGACGGCCACGTGTCCCCATAATTATAACTTTAGATTATATTTCTGCATGACTGAGTATTCACTGAGTACCTGGTAGTGTTGGATGATATTTACGTCTCATATTTACCATTTATGTCAGTCTTCAAAGTGTGTGGATTATTAAGGTTGGTCTTGGTTGTTTTCTTCCCTGGAGAAACAGAAGTTTAATGCCATGATGCCACAGCAGCTCGCCGTTCCTGTCAGTACGGTGGAGGTAAGAGTTTGAAACATTCATCAGCCTGTCAGCTACGCATCTCGCCTGGACATGGGACTCAGCTTTTATTCTTCCATAATACCGCTTAAGTACCTCACTCTACTCAATCTCAGTACTGTTTAAGGGTAAATAACTTTTGTCACTGACTGCCAGAGATTATGGCAATTAAATGGAAAATATGAAGCAGACATATGAAATACAGTGGGCTGTTTGCAGTAAGTTGGGCTTAGGGTTAGTAATGGGGCTTTTTCCACTGACTTCTGCTTCTGTGCCCTTTCTTCACACTGCTGTTCAACTGTCCTCTTTATAGGAGGGAGGAGCAGCGCAAATGCAGCCGACAGATATAAAGCCATGTGCTGGCAGCAGACGCTTCGCACCCCTTAATAGCATATCTGTTGCTGGTAAGACTGTCTGTGCTGCCGGTCATCTCAGTAACCAGGTGAAACTCCCCAGGCAAGATCAGGACAATGTTGTGTTGAGTTTCAGTGAGTTTCCTGTGTGTAAAGCCAGTTTTGGGGTCAATGTGGAGCCTGGTCCAGTCATGAGCTGGGGAGACGTGACCAAGGCTGCACTGTTACTCTTGTGTGTCTTTTCATTCAAAACTCTTTTTTTTTTTATTTCCCCATAGTGTCCATCATCTTGAGCAGCACCGGCTGTCATTTAGCACAAAAGATGCCTGTTCAGTTTTCCATCTGAACAAGGGCCCTCTGGACCCAGGTGTGCACTACATGAGCACTTTGTTCCTGACTCCTTATCAGCGTTTACATTTACACTCTCAGCCAGTCTTTAATCTGCAAAGTTACGCTTGGTGAGATTTATACAGACACGAGTAAAGAGGATTTTTTCACTTTTCCCAAATTCCCTCTAAGTCTGTATTTTCACCTCTTGAATGCTGGGATTTGTAGGCCCAGCTCTTCACCATGTATAACAACATCACCCTCAACGCTAGAGAAACCAAGGAGCTGATCCTGGACTTTCGCAAACGGATGACTCCCCAAAGTCCTATCTACATCGCAGAGGATGCTGTAGAGGCTTCAACAGCTTCCAGTTCCTCGGGCACACAGCTTCTGGCGGTCAAAGGCATCGTCTTCAGGTGCTGCCTCAGAAAAGCAAGCAGCACCTTGAGAGACTCTAGCCACCCAGCACTGTCACTTTTCACCTTCCATCCATCCATCTGCACAAGCATTTCCAGATTTAGAGACAAGTTTCCTCCCCATTGCTGTTAACCAGCCAGTGACGCTGACATTTCCTCACACTGCCACTGTTACCTCATTCTGTACTGTTACTGTGTCTGTCTATGCTGGTGCCATTACTTTAATTTTATTTATATAGTATTATCACTGGTTATACTGTTGAGGTGCAACTACAGACAATTTTTCTTTGAATTAATCTAGCGACTATTTTCCCAAGCTGTTGATTCATCAAAACTATTATTTTTCCTCCAGAAAATCAGATTGACCGTTTAAGTTAATATTATTTTAAGAACAACACAAACTACGTCATTGCGGGGTTTTAGATAATGGACACTATACAGATATTTTTTTCGCCCACCATTCAATAAGCAGATAAGTAACTTGTCTAAAATATTTAGATTTGTATTGTGATCCCCAAAAGTTAGTAATCTGTATAAAATCAGTGTATTTTTGTTTTTTAAATTTGATTCTGTAAATCAATGTACACTGAACAAAAATATAAACGCAACACTTTTGTTTTTGCTCCCATTTTTCATGAGATGGACTTAAAGATCTACAATTCATTCCA
The DNA here is from genome assembly GCF_023856365.1 of Brienomyrus brachyistius. NCBI lineage: Eukaryota > Metazoa > Chordata > Actinopteri > Osteoglossiformes > Mormyridae > Brienomyrus > Brienomyrus brachyistius. The sequence continues at coordinate 65,500 of NW_026042437.1, read as the reverse complement.
GATACACAATATTACCATTTCTCTCAAACATTTCTCACAAATCAGTCTAAATGTGTGATAGTGAGCACTTCTGCTTTGCTGAGATAATCCATCCCACCTCACAGGTGTGCCACATCAAGATGCTGATCTGACATCATGGGTAGTGCACAGGTGTACCTTATACTGCCCACAATAAAAGGCCACCCTGGAATGTGCAGTTTTGTCTCACAGCAAAATGCCACAGATGCCACAAGCATTGAGGGAGCGTGCAATTGGCATGCTGACAGCAGGAATGTCAACCAGATCTGTTGCTCGTGCATTGAATGTTCATTTCTCAACCATAAGCCGTCTCCAAAGGCGTTTCAGAGAATATGGCAGTACATCCAACCGGCCTCACAACCGCAGACCACGTGTAACCACACCAGCCCAGGACCTCCACATCCAGCAGGTTCACCTCCAAGATCGTCTGAGACCAGCCACTCAGACAGATAATGCACGGCCCCATGTTGCAAGGATCTGTACACAGTTCTTGGAAGCTGAAAATGTCCCAGTTCTTGCATGGCCAGCATACTCACCGGACATGTCACCCGTTGAGCATGTTTGGGATGTGCTTGACCGGCGTATACGACAGCGTGTACCAGTTCCCACTAATATCCAACAACTTCGCACAGCCATTGAAGAGGAGTGGACCAACATTCCACAGGCCACAATTGACAATCTGATAAACTCTATGCGAAGAAGATGTGTTGCATTGCATGAGGCAAATGGTGGTCACACCAGATACTGACCGGTTCTGAGTCCCCAGACCCCCAATAAAGCAAAAAACTGCACATTCCAGGGTGGCCTTTTATTGTGGGCAGTATAAGGTACACCTGTGCACTACCCATGATGTCAGATCAGCATCTTGATGTGGCACACCTGTGAGGTGGGATGGATTATCTCAGCAAAGCAGAAGTGCTCACTATCACACATTTAGACTGATTTGTGAGAAATGTTTGAGAGAAATGGTAATATTGTGTATCTGGAATGAATTGTAGGTCTTTAAGTCCATCTCATGAAAAATGGGAGCAGAAACAAGAGTGTTGCGTTTATATTTTTGTTCAGTATATATATTTATGGGTGTATCGAGACTAGATGGTCAGTATGGATAACTAAGGTGCACTAAAACTGGGTGAGCAGGCAAGGCATGTCACCCAGGTTGTGTGACAATTATTTTATATAAATGTATATATGTATATATATATTCCATCCACCATCCCTCCTTTACGGAGAACTGCGTTATTTTTATTGTCCATTACGAAAAAAATAAAAAAACTATATATATATATATATATATATACATATATATTTATGGGTGTATCGAGACTAGATGGTCATTATGGATAACTAAGGTGCACTAAAACTGGGTGAGCAGGCAAGGCATGTCACCCAGGTTGTGTGACAATTATTTTATATAAATGTATATATATATATATATATTCCATCCACCATCCCTCCTTTACGGAGAACTGCGTTATTTTTCTTTTCTATTGCTAATAAAAAAACTATATATATGTACATATATATATATATATATAAATATATATATATATATATATATATATATATATATATGGGTGTATCGAGACTAGATGGTCAGTATGGATAACTAAGGTGCACTAAAATTGGGTGAGCAGGCAAGGCATGTCACCCAGGTTGTGTGACAATTATTTTATATATATGCATATACATATTCCATCCACCATCCCTCCTTTATGGAGAACTGCGTTATTTTTATTGTCTATTGCAAAAAAAAAACAGAAAAACTATATATATATATTTATATATATATATATATATATATATATATATATATATACATATATATTCATGGGTGTATCGAGACTAGATGGTCATTCTGGATAACTAAAGTGCACTAAAATTGGGTGAGCAGGCAAGGCATGTCACCCAGGTTGTGTGACAATTATTTTATATAAATGTATATATATATATATATATATATATATATATATATATATATATATATATATATTCCATCCACCATCCCTCCTTTACGGAGAACTGCGTTATTTTTCTTTTTTATTGCTAATAAAAAAACTATATATATATACATATATATTTATGGGTGTATCGAGACTAGATGGTCATTATGAATAACTAAGGTGCACTAAAATTGGGTGAGCAGGCAAGGCATGTCACCCCGGTTGTGTGACAATTATTTTATATATATATTCCATCCACCATCCCTCCTTTACGGAGGACTGCTTTATTTTTAATATCCATTGCGAAAAAAAAACACAAGAAAAAGAAAAAATATCTATATATATACATATATATATATATATATATATATATATGGGTGTGTCGAGACTAGATGGTCAGTATGGATAACTAAAGTGCACTAAAATTGGGTGAGCAGGCAAGGCATGTCACCCAGGTTGTGTGACAATTATTTTATATAAATGTATATATATATATATATATATATATACATATATATATATATATATATATATATATATATATATTCCATCCACCATCCCTCCTTTACGGAGAACTGTGTTATTTTTCTTTTCTATTGCTAATAAAAAAACTATATATATGTACATATATATATATATATATATATGGGTGTATCGAGAGTAGTTGGTCATTATGGATAACTAAGTTGCACTAAAATTGGGTGAGCAGGCAAGGCATGTCACCCAGGTTGTGTTACAATTATTTTATATAAATGTATATATATATTCCCTCCACCACCCCTCCTTTACGGAGGACTGCTTTATTTTTAATATCCATTGCGAAAAAAAAACACAAGAAAAAGAAAAAATATCTATATATATACATATATATATATATATATATATATATATATATGGGTGTGTCGAGACTAGATGGTCAGTATGGATAACTGAGGTGCACTAAAATTGGGTGAGCAGGCAAGGCATGTCACCCAGGTTGTGTGACAATTATTTTATATATATGCATATACATATTCCATCCACCATCCCTCCTTTACGGAGAACTGCGTTATTTTTATTGTCTATTGCAAAAAAAAAACAGAAAAACTATATATATATATATATATATATATATATATATATATATATATATACATATATATTCATGGGTGTATCGAGACTAGATGGTCATTCTGGATAACTAAAGTGCACTAAAATTGGGTGAGCAGGCAAGGCATGTCACCCAGGTTGTGTGACAATTATTTTATATAAATGTATATATATATATATATATATATATATATATATATATATATATTCCATCCACCATCCCTCCTTTACGGAGAACTGCGTTATTTTTCTTTTTTATTGCTAATAAAAAAACTATATATATATACATATATATTTATGGGTGTATCGAGACTAGATGGTCATTATGAATAACTAAGGTGCACTAAAATTGGGTGAGCAGGCAAGGCATGTCACCCCGGTTGTGTGACAATTATTTTATATATATATTCCATCCACCATCCCTCCTTTACGGAGGACTGCTTTATTTTTAATATCCATTGCGAAAAAAAAACACAAGAAAAAGAAAAAATATCTATATATATACATATATATATATATATATATATATATATATATGGGTGTGTCGAGACTAGATGGTCAGTATGGATAACTAAAGTGCACTAAAATTGGGTGAGCAGGCAAGGCATGTCACCCAGGTTGTGTGACAATTATTTTATATAAATGTATATATATATATATATATATATATATATATATATATATATATATATATATATATATATATATATATATATATATATATATATTCCATCCACCATCCCTCCTTTACGGAGAACTGTGTTATTTTTCTTTTCTATTGCTAATAAAAAAACTATATATATGTACATATATATATATATATATATGGGTGTATCGAGACTAGTTGGTCATTATGGATAACTAAGTTGCACTAAAATTGGGTGAGCAGGCAAGGCATGTCACCCAGGTTGTGTGACAATTATTTTATATATATGTATATATATATTCCATCCACCATCCCTCCTTTATGGAGAACTGCGCTATTTTTATTGTCTATTGCAAAAAAAAAAAAAAAAAAAAACAATACATATATATACATATATATTTATGGGTGTATCGAGACTAGATGGTCATTATGAATAACTAAGGTGCACTAAAATTGGGTGAGCAGGCAAGGCATGTCACCCCGGTTGTGTGACAATTATTTTATATATATATTCCATCCACCATCCCTCCTTTACGGAGAACTGCGTTATTTTTATTGTCCATTGCGAAAAAAAAAAAACTATATATATACATATATATTTATGGGTGTATCGAGACTAGTTGGTCATTATGGATAACTAAGTTGCACTAAAATTGGGTGAGCAGGCAAGGCATGTCACCCAGGTTGTGTGACAATTATTTTATATATATGTATGTATATATTCCATCCACCATCCCTCCTTTACGGAGAACTGCGTTATTTTTCTTTTCTATTGCTAATAAAAAAACTATATATATGTACATATATATATATATATATTTATGGGTGTATCGAGACTAGTTGGTCATTATGGATAACTAAGGTGCACTAAAATTGGGTGAGCAGGCAAGGCATGTCACCCCAGTTGTGTGACAATTATTTTATATAAATGTATATATATATTCCCTCCACCACCCCTCCTTTACGGAGGACTGCTTTATTTTTAATATCCATTGCGAAAAAAAAACACAAGAAAAAGAAAAAATATCTATATATATACATATATATATATATATATATATATATATATATATATATATGGGTGTGTCGAGACTAGATGGTCAGTATGGATAACTGAGGTGCACTAAAATTGGGTGAGCAGGCAAGGCATGTCACCCAGGTTGTGTGACAATTATTTTATATATATGCATATACATATTCCATCCACCATCCCTCCTTTACGGAGAACTGCGTTATTTTTATTGTCTATTGCAAAAAAAAAACAGAAAAACTATATATATATATATATATATATATATATATATATATACATATATATTCATGGGTGTATCGAGACTAGATGGTCATTCTGGATAACTAAAGTGCACTAAAATTGGGTGAGCAGGCAAGGCATGTCACCCAGGTTGTGTGACAATTATTTTATATAAATGTATATATATATATATATATATATATATATATATATATATATATATATATATTCCATCCACCATCCCTCCTTTACGGAGAACTGCGTTATTTTTCTTTTTTATTGCTAATAAAAAAACTATATATATATACATATATATTTATGGGTGTATCGAGACTAGATGGTCTTTATGAATAACTAAGGTGCACTAAAATTGGGTGAGCAGGCAAGGCATGTCACCCCGGTTGTGTGACAATTATTTTATATATATATTCCATCCACCATCCCTCCTTTACGGAGGACTGCTTTATTTTTAATATCCATTGCGAAAAAAAAACACAAGAAAAAGAAAAAATATCTATATATATACATATATATATATATATATATATATATATATGGGTGTGTCGAGACTAGATGGTCAGTATGGATAACTAAAGTGCACTAAAATTGGGTGAGCAGGCAAGGCATGTCACCCAGGTTGTGTGACAATTATTTTATATAAATGTATATATATATATATATATATATATATATATATATATATATATATATATATATATATATATATTCCATCCACCATCCCTCCTTTACGGAGAACTGTGTTATTTTTCTTTTCTATTGCTAATAAAAAAACTATATATATGTACATATATATATATATATATATGGGTGTATCGAGACTAGTTGGTCATTATGGATAACTAAGTTGCACTAAAATTGGGTGAGCAGGCAAGGCATGTCACCCAGGTTGTGTGACAATTATTTTATATATATGTATATATATATTCCATCCACCATCCCTCCTTTATGGAGAACTGCGCTATTTTTATTGTCTATTGCAAAAAAAAAAAAAAAAAAAAACAATACATATATATACATATATATTTATGGGTGTATCGAGACTAGATGGTCATTATGAATAACTAAGGTGCACTAAAATTGGGTGAGCAGGCAAGGCATGTCACCCCGGTTGTGTGACAATTATTTTATATATATATTCCATCCACCATCCCTCCTTTACGGAGAACTGCGTTATTTTTATTGTCCATTGCGAAAAAAAAAAACTATATATATACATATATATTTATGGGTGTATCGAGACTAGTTGGTCATTATGGATAACTAAGTTGCACTAAAATTGGGTGAGCAGGCAAGGCATGTCACCCAGGTTGTGTGACAATTATTTTATATATATGTATGTATATATTCCATCCACCATCCCTCCTTTACGGAGAACTGCGTTATTTTTCTTTTCTATTGCTAATAAAAAAACTATATATATGTACATATATATATATATATTTATGGGTGTATCGAGACTAGTTGGTCATTATGGATAACTAAGGTGCACTAAAATTGGGTGAGCAGGCAAGGCATGTCACCCCAGTTGTGTGACAATTATTTTATATAAATGTATATATATATTCCCTCCACCACCCCTCCTTTACGGAGGACTGCTTTATTTTTAATATCCATTGCGAAAAAAAAACACAAGAAAAAGAAAAAATATCTATATATATACATATATATATATATATATATATATATATATATATATATGGGTGTGTCGAGACTAGATGGTCAGTATGGATAACTGAGGTGCACTAAAATTGGGTGAGCAGGCAAGGCATGTCACCCAGGTTGTGTGACAATTATTTTATATATATGCATATACATATTCCATCCACCATCCCTCCTTTACGGAGAACTGCGTTATTTTTATTGTCTATTGCAAAAAAAAAACAGAAAAACTATATATATATATATATATATATATATATATATATACATATATATTCATGGGTGTATCGAGACTAGATGGTCATTATGGATAACTAAAGTGCACTAAAATTGGGTGAGCAGGCAAGGCATGTCACCCAGGTTGTGTGACAATTATTTTATATAAATGTATATATATATATATATATTCCATCCACCATCCCTCCTTTACGGAGAACTGCGTTATTTTTCTTTTCTATTGCTAATAAAAAAACTATATATATATACATATATATTTATGGGTGTATCGAGACTAGATGGTCATTATGAATAACTAAGGTGCACTAAAATTGGGTGAGCAGGCAAGGCATGTCACCCCGGTTGTGTGACAATTATTTTATATATATATTCCATCCACCATCCCTCCTTTACGGAGGACTGCTTTATTTTTAATATCCATTGCGAAAAAAAAACACAAGAAAAAGAAAAAATATCTATATATATATACATATATATATATATATATATATATATATATATATATATATATATATATATATATATATGGGTGTGTCGAGACTAGATGGTCAGTATGGATAACTAAAGTGCACTAAAATTGGGTGAGCAGGCAAGGCATGTCACCCAGGTTGTGTGACAATTATTTTATATAAATGTATATATATATATATATATATATATATATATATATATATTCCATCCACCATCCCTCCTTTACGGAGAACTGCGTTATTTTTCTTTTCTATTGCTAATAAAAAAACTATATATATGTACATATATATATATATATATGGGTGTATCGAGACTAGTTGGTCATTATGGATAACTAAGTTGCACTAAAATTGGGTGAGCAGGCAAGGCATGTCACCCAGGTTGTGTGACAATTATTTTATATATATATGTATATATATATTCCCTCCACCACCCCTCCTTTACGGAGGACTGCTTTATTTTTAATATCCATTGCGAAAAAAAAACACAAGAAAAAGAAAAAATATCTATATATATATACATATATATATATATATATATATATGGGTGTGTCGAGACTAGATGGTCAGTATGGATAACTAAAGTGCACTAAAATTGGGTGAGCAGGCAAGGCATGTCACCCAGGTTGTGTGACAATTATTTTATATAAATGTATATATATATATATATATATATATATATATATATATATATATATATATATATATATATATATATATATATATTCCATCCACCATCCCTCCTTTACGGAGAACTGCGTTATTTTTCTTTTCTATTGCTAATAAAAAAACTATATATATGTACATATATATATATATATATGGGTGTATCGAGACTAGTTGGTCATTATGGATAACTAAGTTGCACTAAAATTGGGTGAGCAGGCAAGGCATGTCACCCAGGTTGTGTGACAATTATTTTATATATATATGTATATATATATTCCCTCCACCACCCCTCCTTTACGGAGGACTGCTTTATTTTTAATATCCATTGCGAAAAAAAAACACAAGAAAAAGAAAAAATATCTATATATATACATATATATATATATATATATATATATATATATATGGGTGTGTCGAGACTAGATGGTCAGTATGGATAACTAAGGTGCACTAAAATTGGGTGAGCAGGCAAGGCATGTCACCCAGGTTGTGTGACAATTATTTTATATAAATGTATATATATATATATATATATTCCATCCACCATCCCTCCTTTACGGAGAACTGCGTTATTTTTCTTTTCTATTGCTAATAAAAAAACTATATATATATGTACATATATATATATATATGGGTGTATCGAGACTAGTTGGTCATTATGGATAACTAAGTTGCACTAAAATTGGGTGAGCAGGCAAGGCATGTCACCCAAGTTGTGTGACAATTATTTTATATATATGTATATATATATTCCATCCACCATCCCTCCTTTATGGAGAACTGCGTTATTTTTATTGTCTATTGCAAAAAAAAAAACAAAAAAAACTATATATATATACATATATATTTATGGGTGTATCGAGACTAGATGGTCATTATGAATAACTAAGGTGCACTAAAACTGGGTGAGCAGGCAAGGCATGTCACCCAGGTTGTGTGACAATTATTTTATATATATGTATATATATATTCCATCCACCATCCCTCCTTTACGGAGAACTGCGTTATTTTTATTGTCTATTGCAAAAAAAAAAACAAAAAAAACTATATATATATATACATATATATATATGGGTGTATCGAGACTAGAAGGTCATTATGCATAACTAAAGTGCACTAAAATTGGGTGAGCAGGAAAGGCATGTCACCCCAGTTGTGTGACAATTATTTTATATATATGTATATATATATATATATTCCCTCCACCACCCCTCCTCTACGGAGGACTGCTTTATTTTTATTTCCATTGCAAAAATAAAAAATTTTAAAACACAAAAAAAAAAAAAAACGAAAATAATAATAATAAAAATAATTTTGAATGTGTATTCAAATAAGTTTGAATGTGTGTGAACTATATATAAATATATATATACACATGCATATACAGAAATATATACACACACACACATATATATATATATATACACACACACACACAGACACACACTCACATAAACACATACACACACTGTGTACAGTCTTATGCAAAGGTTTGGCACCCCTTGACAAATAACATCTTTTCAATTACAAAAGCAACAATATCAGTTAATACAGTCTCTTTAGGAACTGGGGGAAAAATACACAATATTTTCAGCAAACATTGATGAATAGTTACTTTTTATGCCATAAATTGAACAAAATTACAAAATAAAAACATTATTATGGCACTCTGCAAAAGTTTGGGCACCCTACGTAATCAGTACTTAGTAACACCTCCTCTGCCAGATATCACAGCTTACAAGCGCTTCTTATAGCCAGCTGAAAGGCTTTCAGTTCTTGTACTTGGGATTTTCTCACATTCTTCCTTGCAAAAGGCTTCTAGTTCTGTAATATTCTAATATATCAAGGGCTGTATTGTCAAATAGGAGATCGGCAGCATTCTCCCACCTGAGAAAACTGTACTACAATGCCCTTGATAGTGTGTAGAAACACACTCGTCAGCTCTAGTCCTCCTGTAACAACGCAAAAGGACTGGCAACCCTCAGGTATTTATGCGTGCGATTGTATGATAAATTCACCCTGACAGTCTCACACTTCTCTTGGTACCAACAGGTCTCATGGAATATATAAAAGGCAACTGCAACAATTATACTCGGCACTAAACATCGAGGCACGGAAATGCAGCAGAGCTTGTGTATTTCTCAGGATGCATTCTAGTAAAATGCCCGGAAAATGAGCTAAAGACATATTTCAAGGGGCACTATATAAAACCGATGGAAATTTTACTGATTAAATAAAAGGAAAAGCATCGTTTGAAAAATCACAAATGTTTCTAAGATTCAATGCATCGCTTTTTGACCACATCATAGCGATGAACACATCATTGTTCCTGACAATGTCCTAATACAGAAATAAAACTTTATGTTGGTAAACTCAAAAAGCCTTCAGCTGTCACACTGGCTAACGATCTCAAACGATTATAAAGCAGCATTTTGAAAAGCGCTGTTTTAAAATAACAGATACAACACTTACCTTGTCTTCTGGCCAAATGCTTTTCACGGCTTGGCACTCCAACGGTGCTGAAACGAAATTTGTATTTCCTCCTACCTCGTTGGCCCTTCAGTTCTTCTTTTCTCCCTTTGGATGTTTTTTTCCTTCTTCTTTGGATATTGTTTTTTATTTTTGTTTGTTTTTTTTTACTTTGCATGTTTTTCCTTCTTCGGATATTATTTTTTTGGCTTATTTTTTTAGACGATGTTTTTTTCGTCTTCTTTAAAAATTGATTTTTTTCGTCTTCTTTAAATATTGTTTTTTTTTTCATCCTTTTGATGTTGTTTTACGGAACAAGAGCCGTACAGTGCTACTCTATCAGGAGGTAGCGCCAACTGAACGCCTTGAAGCAGTACCCAGCTCTTTTATAGGGAGCGTCAACCCGAAGTCAAGTTCTAGAACGTTGCACTCACTTTTCATTGGTTTCCCAGCTATGCTGTCAGAATAATGTTTGCTGATTGGTCGAAAATTTTAAAACGTACCCGAGTACTGTAAAAAAAACTCAAGATCTTGCTACCCTACGGAGCACCCATAAGGTGATTTTTTTTATACGTTATATGCAGCTATTTGTAGCAGGCCGTAATTAGACTAATCCACCCTTTGTCAATAAAGCCAACAAGAGAACAGGTTGCCCAAAGTTTTGCTCAGGTACACGCCACAGCACAACCTTAAAAACACATCCAGCACAAATCACACTAGTGAATGACACAGCAAATCACAGCAATAAAAAAGACCCCTATGGGCAATCCAGCACCCAGACTACAGGTGCCAAAAGGCCCAGCCTGCCTAATAATGAACCCAAAATATACATACAACAAAGAAAAAGACACAAACAAAAAAGAAAATAAAACTAGCCAGCTGCTCCCACTAAACCCCGCTCCCGAGGCCACTAAGCCGGCTGGCTTGATAATACACGATACAACCTCAGATAAAACATATTAAAGCAACACCAGGGAGGTTTACAACCTGATCCTTAAAATTATCGACCCGTAATTCCACCTTGAAAACCCCTAAAGAACAGTAGTTTACCCCATGACTCACTGCCCCATTCAAACAAAAAAAAAACAGGTTTTTGGGGTAACCTTTAGGTCAGCTCTTCAAAACCAGGTATGAGGACTCTTCAGCTAATCAGTCCTCTAATTAGAAATCTAATTAGGGAGTTGCAGCGAAAACCTGCATACACACCGGCCCTTTGCGGATAAGATTGTTCACCCCTGAAACAAGCAAACAGAAAGGCTGCTACACTGCAAATTCAATATGCCCGCCGATGCTCCACCAAATCTATCAGGACCCTGCCTGTCTTTCCCGTGCCTGCTCCTTTGCCAATATGCCCTACCATCGGAACATGCACAGCCATCTCGCCCCGGCTATGCCTCCAGTCCGAACTGCAGTTCCTATACCTGCCTATAATTGCCTGGCTACAATCCATCCCCCAAAATGAAATTGATGACCCAACGATCACAGCTAAGAATTCTATCCCCAAACCACTGGTCTTCCTCCCCAACCGAACGATCATTCACTGACCGTGGTAACTTATAAGGGTTGGTATGATGACCAGTGGTGGACCTCACCGAACGTTTAACTGGTCTCTACACCTCGGGGGGGACATAACCTCCTCCATTATACGAGGCCTACTTGTGGATGCTCTATTGCGACCCCTCCCACCAGCCCTGTCCCCGTAAAATCACAGAGTCCTCATCCGATTCCATTTCTGTTGCCCCTGTGGGCAACCCAGACTCAGGAGACATTACCAGAACATCTTCCCCTGACATAACAACCCCCTGTGGTACTGGACGCAACTCTGTTCGGTGAACTTGACGGACAACCCCGTCCCCCTCCATTGGAGTTGCAGAGTAAACTGCACCCTGATCTTGGGGACACCGAACTACCATATACAAACAGGCATCCCAATGATCCTGTATTTTACCTCGAACATGGTTCCGCAAACACACCAGCTGACCTTCATCAAACCCCTAATCATTAACCAACTCATTGTGTTTCCGATTTCGTGGTGTGGCTTGTTCCTCCAACTAAGCCTTCACATACTCTTGAAGCACCTGCAAACTTTCCTGATGGTTTTGTACCCATTCCTCCAAAGGTCCACCATACTGACTGATCCCGGCAGGAGCCTGAAGATAGTGTATCGGTAATCGAGGCTCACAGCCAGACCTTAAATAAAAAGGCATCATCCAGTCATTTGGTGGGGTGTAGTATTGTAAGCTTCTCTGCTGGAGGAAGTGTGTGAAGCAAATTGTGCAAAAAAAATATTAAAGCAACACCAGGGAGGTTTACATCTAGATCCTTAAAATGATCGACCTGCAATTCCACCTTGAAAATCCAATTACCATATAAAGGATACAAGATGTAAAGATGACAAATGACATGGCACACATTTGTTGTTTAGACTGTTGTGTCAGGTTAATTGAAAGCTGAAGGATCTTAGTGTTTACTAGTCTAAGTAACAGAATGTCTAAACACTGTGCTTGCCTTTATGGGTTTTTAAGCAGAACATATAGGTATAGAAACATATTAACATTACGTTTCACGATTCACTGACTGGAGAATAGGAGAATATACACATCAATATTACTACTTAAGTTAACTAACCCTAATCCCAACCCCTATTGGCACGGAGCCCGCCAGGGTTCAGGTGAGATATAAATCTGTAATCTGTATCAATGGTTTTGCTATCCATACCCACCCTATTAATGTTAGCTTCCCAGGGTTTCTTGTTAGACAAGCTCTGTGTCTCTCTATACCCCCATTTACTGCACGACTGATTGTCCATTTATAAAGAATCAAATAGGGTGAAGATGGTTTTAGTTTACAATTACTCTGGAAGGTGACCAGATTAAAAAAAACTAAATACCATGCCTACGTGTATGTAATCTCCATCACAGTCCCCATTTTCCCCATAATCCTCGTTTTGATAGTGCCAATTTGTGTAATGTGAGTTTTTTTTTTTTTTTAAAAACTGTTATAGAAGAACATACTGGATGCCACATGTGTACAATTACCCCTTTCTAATTAGTGGGGTCCGTTGTGTCAGCTACAGCCTTTACTAACATACACATAAGTATACAGTCTTACAGCACTTTTGTTTTCCTTTTGTATTTAATGGTTTTCCATTTAGGGGGCAGCATGGTGGTGCAGTGGTTAGCACTGTTGCCTCACACCTCTAGGGCCCGGGTTCGAGTCTCCACCTGGGTCACATGTGTGTGGAGTTTGCATGTTCTACCCATGTCATCGTGGGGTTTCCTCCGGGTACTCTGGTTTCCCCCACAGTCCAAAAACATGCTGAGGCTAATTGGAGTTGCTAAATTGCCCATAGGAGTGTATGCGTGAGTGAATAGTGTGTGAGTGTGCCCTGCGATGGGCTGGCCCGCCATCCTGAGTTGTTCCCTGTCTCGTGCCCATTGCTTCCGGGATAGGCTCCAGACCCCCCGCGATCCAGTAGGATAAGCGGTTTGGAAAATGGATGGATGGATGGATGGACAGTTTTCCATTTGAGGAATTAGCAAAAAACTGCAGTGCATGATGGGTAGGATCTAAAGGCTGCCTAACGCCCTTAATTTGTTTGCAATTTCGCCAGGTAGGCTACCTTCTTTAAACTGCGTTTTGCTAGACTACACATTTCGAGATGTTTTATTGTAGTCTTGGTAAATATATATATATAGTTTAGCCTAACCCAGCCACTTAAGGGAGCAAGCCAGCTCAGGTAGGTGCCAGTCCCAAGCCCGGATTAATGGAGAGGGTTGGCGTCAAGAAATAAAGAGAAATAAAGACAACTAACACTCCTAGTTTGCGAGATCTGACTGCAATGGCAGCACTGCTACAAGGGTGTGGATAAATCTATACAAATATCACCTGCATGCACATTACTTCTTTTACAATAACCAACTCCTGATCCATACTGTTAGTCGTGAAAAAAAAAACTATCGTGTACATAGAGGCCCTGTGTAAAAAGATAACTGCCAAGGAAAAGATCAAAAACATTTATTTCAAGGATACAAAGTTTTTATGGTCATGTACAGTGTACAGTGCAATTCTTATTTGATTAACTTGAATGTCTCCACAGACTAGACGATTAAACAAATAAAGCAGCGCAACATTACAATAACTAATAACAAATAAACAAAGCTCACGAGTACTATTACAGTATTTATATCATTTATTTAAACTTAATTTTACCAGGTAAATTAACTACAAAGCAGTTACCACTGCTTTACCTGCTTCTCGGGAGAAATAGCAGATATACGTCATGTATGTGACTAAATTCTTAAGCCAATAAGGGCAAAGTTGTGTCGTAATGGAGGCGGATCCAGTTTGTGCAGCCGGTTAAAGACACTACGGGCATGTAAATGGAGAACGAAATTATAGTTATACCGAATCTCCTACACACAATACCAAGGTTACCAACTTTGGTCAGCTGACCGGAGTGAGACGTTCAATTCCCGTAAGATTTCTTTGCGCCAGCCTGAGAGTCTGAAAACACGTCACACCAGATGCATGAGAGATGGAAACCTGGGATATTCAGTCGAATCAGATCAAATATGATGCTAAGTTAGTACTAAGTTAAAATATGTTCCGGACTTGTAACATGCACCCATGATTTGGAACAGTCAGCAGGCTGTCTCTGGCCACGCCCCCTACACTCGGTCCGGCCCCTGGCTTTTCCTGAATTCTGATTCCTTTAGATAAACATTGACTTCATTGATATTGTTATTGATTTATCGACAGACCATCATACTTTTTAGACGTTATAATAACAACACTCTATTGATCCCCAAAGAGAGAAATTCTCTCCTTGCCTGCCCCCTCTTACTGTCCATGATACACAAGCACATATGTAGAAAAACGTCAGCTTGGAAGCCAAGGCTGGACTTAACCTACTCTATTCTGGTATTCTGTTCTCCCAAGTAAGGCATCCCAAGTTCGAATCCAACTTCCGACAAAAGTTCTTCAATCGCTACAGCACAATTTGAGCCACTGATCGGCTTTAATTGCTTTGTTTTATTTTTGCGTTTCAGGCAAAACTACATAACACTTAAAGACACTTCGGGCATGCAAATGGAGAACGAAATTATAGTTATACCGAATCTCCTACACACAATACCAAGGTTACCAACTTTGGTCAGCTGGCCGGAGTGAGACGTTTCTCAGGCGCCAGCCTGAGAGTCTGAAAACACGTCACACCAGATGCATGAGAGATGGAAACCTGGGATATTCAGTCGAATCAGATCAAATATGATGCTAAGTTAGTACTAAGTTAAAATATGTTCCGCACTTGTAACATGCAGCCATGATTTGGAACAGCAGCATACCTGTCAAGGTTTGGATTTGAAAATAAAGGAAATTTTCCGGCACCCGCCGTGAGCCATCCCACCACCGCAACCAGGCTCCAGTATCCCTTACATTTTAAGACAGGAAATATAAAATAATATAAATTATATAAAATATAATATAAATATAAATATAAATATATAAAATATATAAAATATATTTTTGGCCACAACCAGGATTCGAACCCCGGTCTCCCGTGTGAAAGGCGGCGATCTTACCACTACACTATCCAGCAACTATATAATATAAGGGAGATTTACGGGAAAATACTAATACGGGAGGACGGCGGGAAAGAGAAGTAAAATACGGTAGTTTCCCGGCCAAAACGGGAGACTTGACAGCCTGAGATGGTCAGCAGGCTGTCTCTGGCCACGCCCCCTACACCCTGGCTTTTCCAGCGTGTTCGCGAAAACGACTTCATTATTTATCGACAGACCATCATACTTTTTAGACGTTATAATAACAACACTCTATTGATCCCCCTCTTACTGTCCATGATACACAATGACGAGACACATGTTCACTAATGACGAGAACTATTCTATTTTTCATGCCGGGGGTCCTTCAAATCTTACATTTACAAATCTTGTTCTTGTTCTCTGCTTTCTCCTTTCTCGTTCCCGTAGATATATATTATTATACGGAGATTTACGGAGTCTTCAAAGACGGTCCGGCTCCAGCTCAAGGATCACTGTTGCTGTGGTGTAGATCAGCTGATCTGTAGTAGTCTTCTACGTACATCTTCTAGTAGACCTTCTGAGGGTACTTCACGCATTCTTGGTCGGAGGGTCCAGGTTTCCAGCTTAGCTTATTTCTTATTTCTCAGGTCAGCTGCTCTTGTATTCAGCCTACTAATATATATGGGGCTTGGTACCCAATCTCGGAATGTGGGGATGATGATATATATATTATATAAAATATAAATATAAATATAAATATATAAAATATATAAAATATATAAAATATATTTTTGGCCACAACCGGTCAACCGGATTCGAACCCCGGTCTCCCGTGTGAAAGGCGGCGATCTTACCACTACACTATCCAGCAACTATATAATATAAGGGACATTTACGGGAAAATACTAATACGGGAGGACGGCGGGAAAGAGAAGTAAAATACGGTAGTTTTTTAGACGTTATAATTGATCCCCCTCTTACTGTCCATGATACACAATGATAACAGTTCACTAATGACGAGAACTATTCTATTTTTCATGCCGGGTCCTTCAAATCTTACATTTACAAATCTTGTTCTTGTTCTCTGCTTTCTCGTTCCCGTAGATATATATTATTATTTTTGGTCGGAGGTTATTTCTTATTTCTCAGGTCAGCTGCTCTTGTATTCAGCCTACTAATATATATGGGGCTTGGTACCCAATCTCGGAATGTGGGGATGATGATATCTCCCCCCTGACCTGTCGTCCTGGCTCCCCCTTGTCGTAGCAATCGTGTTGTACCTCATCAATCTCTAGTTGTGATAGCAGTTGTTTCTGGCCACAACCGGGATTCGAACCCCGGTCTCCCGTGTGAAAGGCGGCGATCTTACCACTACACTATCCAGCAACTGTTTGGTTTCCCGGCCAAAACGGGAGACTTGACTCACTATCCAGCAACTATATAATATAAGGGAGATTTACGGGAAAATACTAATACGGGAGGACGGCGGGAAAGAGAAGTAAAATACGGTAGTTTCCCGGCCAAAACGGGAGACTTGACAGCCTGAGATGGCTGTCTCTGGCCACGCCCCCTACAGTCGGTCCGGCCCCTGGCTTTTCCAGCGTGTTCGCGAAAACGACTTCATTTATTTTCTTATTGATTTATCGACAGACCATCATACTTTTTCTCATTTATTGTGGGCAGTATAAGGTACACCTGTGCACTACCCATGATGTCAGATCAGCATCTTGATGTGGCACACCTGTGAGGTGGGATGGATTATCTCAGCAAAGCAGAAGTGCTCACTATCACACATTTAGACTGATTTGTGAGAAATGTTTGAGAGAAATGGTAATATTGTGTATCTGGAATGAATTGTAGGTCTTTAAGTCCATCTCATGAAAAATGGGAGCAGAAACAAGAGTGTTGCGTTTATATTTTTGTTCAGTATATATATTTATGGGTGTATCGAGACTAGATGGTCAGTATGGATAACTAAGGTGCACTAAAACTGGGTGAGCAGGCAAGGCATGTCACCCAGGTTGTGTGACAATTATTTTATATAAATGTATATATGTATATATATATTCCATCCACCATCCCTCCTTTACAGAGAACTGCGTTATTTTTATTGTCCATTACGAAAAAAATAAAAAAACTATATATATATATATATATATATATATATATATACATATATATTTATGGGTGTATCGAGACTAGATGGTCATTATGGATAACTAAGGTGCACTAAAACTGGGTGAGCAGGCAAGGCATGTCACCCAGGTTGTGTGACAATTATTTTATATAAATGTATATATATATATATATATTCCATCCACCATCCCTCCTTTACGGAGAACTGCGTTATTTTTCTTTTCTATTGCTAATAAAAAAACTATATATATGTACATATATATATATATATATATATATATATATATATATATATATATATATATATATATATGAGTGTATCGAGACTAGATGGTCAGTATGGATAACTAAGGTGCACTAAAATTGGGTGAGCAGGCGAGGCATGTCACCCAGGTTGTGTGACAATTATTTTATATATATGCATATACATATTCCATCCACCATCCCTCCTTTATGGAGAACTGCGTTATTTTTATTGTCTATTGCAAAAAAAAAACAGAAAAACTATATATATATATATATATATATATATATATATATATATACATATATATTCATGGGTGTATCGAGACTAGATGGTCATTCTGGATAACTAAAGTGCACTAAAATTGGGTGAGCAGGCAAGGCATGTCACCCAGGTTGTGTGACAATTATTTTATATAAATGTATATATATATATATATATATATATATATATATATATATTCCATCCACCATCCCTCCTTTACGGAGAACTGCGTTATTTTTCTTTTTTATTGCTAATAAAAAAACTATATATATATACATATATATTTATGGGTGTATCGAGACTAGATGGTCATTATGAATAACTAAGGTGCACTAAAATTGGGTGAGCAGGCAAGGCATGTCACCCCGGTTGTGTGACAATTATTTTATATATATATTCCATCCACCATCCCTCCTTTACGGAGGACTGCTTTATTTTTAATATCCATTGCGAAAAAAAAACACAAGAAAAAGAAAAAATATCTATATATATACATATATATATATATATATATATATGGGTGTGTCGAGACTAGATGGTCAGTATGGATAACTAAAGTGCACTAAAATTGGGTGAGCAGGCAAGGCATGTCACCCAGGTTGTGTGACAATTATTTTATATAAATGTATATATATATATATATATATATATTCCATCCACCATCCCTCCTTTACGGAGAACTGCGTTATTTTTCTTTTCTATTGCTAATAAAAAAACTATATATATGTACATATATATATATATATGGGTGTATCGAGACTAGTTGGTCATTATGGATAACTAAGTTGCACTAAAATTGGGTGAGCAGGCAAGGCATGTCACCCAGGTTGTGTGACAATTATTTTATATATATATGTATATATATATTCCCTCCACCACCCCTCCTTTACGAAGGACTGCTTTATTTTTAATATCCATTGCGAAAAAAAAACACAAGAAAAAGAAAAAATATCTATATATATACATATATATATATATATATATATATATATATGGGTGTGTCGAGACTAGATGGTCAGTATGGATAACTAAGGTGCACTAAAATTGGGTGAGCAGGCAAGGCATGTCACCCAGGTTGTGTGACAATTATTTTATATAAATGTATATATATATATATATATTCCATCCACCATCCCTCCTTTACGGAGAACTGCGTTATTTTTCTTTTCTATTGCTAATAAAAAAACTATATATATATGTACATATATATATATATATATATGGGTGTATCGAGACTAGTTGGTCATTATGGATAACTAAGTTGCACTAAAATTGGGTGAGCAGGCAAGGCATGTCACCCAAGTTGTGTGACAATTATTTTATATATATGTATATATATATTCCATCCACCATCCCTCCTTTATGGAGAACTGCGTTATTTTTATTGTCTATTGCAAAAAAAAAAACAAAAAAAACTATATATATATACATATATATTTATGGGTGTATCGAGACTAGATGGTCATTATGAATAACTAAGGTGCACTAAAACTGGGTGAGCAGGCAAGGCATGTCACCCAGGTTGTGTGACAATTATTTTATATATATGTATATATATATTCCATCCACCATCCCTCCTTTATGGAGAACTGCGTTATTTTTATTGTCTATTGCAAAAAAAAAAACAAAAAAAACTATATATATATATACATATATATATATGGGTGTATCGAGACTAGAAGGTCATTATGCATAACTAAAGTGCACTAAAATTGGGTGAGCAGGAAAGGCATGTCACCCCAGTTGTGTGACAATTATTTTATATATATGTATATATATATATATATTCCCTCCACCACCCCTCCTCTACGGAGGACTGCTTTATTTTTATTTCCATTGCAAAAATAAAAAATTTTAAAACACAAAAAAAAAAAAAAACGAAAATAATAATAATAAAAATAATTTTGAATGTGTATTCAAATAAGTTTGAATGTGTGTGAACTATATATAAATATATATATACACATGCATATACAGAAATATATACACACACACACATATATATATATACACACACACACACAGACACACACTCACATAAACACATACACACACTGTGTACAGTCTTATGCAAAGGTTTGGCACCCCTTGACAAATAACATCTTTTCAATTACAAAAGCAACAATATCAGTTAATACAGTCTCTTTAGGAACTGGGGGAAAAATACACAATATTTTCAGCAAACATTGATGAATAGTTACTTTTTATGCCATAAATTGAACAAAATTACAAAATAAAAACATTATTATGGCACTCTGCAAAAGTTTGGGCACCCTACGTAATCAGTACTTAGTAACACCTCCTCTGCCAGATATCACAGCTTACAAGCGCTTCTTATAGCCAGCTGAAAGGCTTTCAGTTCTTGTACTTGGGATTTTCTCACATTCTTCCTTGCAAAAGGCTTCTAGTTCTGTAATATTCTAATATATCAAGGGCTGTATTGTCAAATAGGAGATCGGCAGCATTCTCCCACCTGAGAAAACTGTACTACAATGCCCTTGATAGTGTGTAGAAACACACTCGTCAGCTCTAGTCCTCCTGTAACAACGCAAAAGGACTGGCAACCCTCAGGTATCTATGCGTGCGATTGTATGATAAATTCACCCTGACAGTCTCACACTTCTCTTGGTACCAACAGGTCTCATGGAATATATAAAAGGCAACTGCAACAATTATACTCGGCACTAAACATCGAGGCACGGAAATGCAGCAGAGCTTGTGTATTTCTCAGGATGCATTCTAGTAAAATGCCCGGAAAATGAGCTAAAGACATATTTCAAGGGGCACTATATAAAACCGATGGAAATTTTACTGATTAAATAAAAGGAAAAGCATCGTTTGAAAAATCACAAATGTTTCTAAGATTCAATGCATCGCTTTTTGACCACATCATAGCGATGAACACATCATTGTTCCTGACAATGTCCTAATACAGAAATAAAACTTTATGTTGGTAAACTCAAAAAGCCTTCAGCTGTCACACTGGCTAACGATCTCAAACGATTATAAAGCAGCATTTTGAAAAGCGCTGTTTTAAAATAACAGATACAACACTTACCTTGTCTTCTGGCCAAATGCTTTTCACGGCTTGGCACTCCAACGGTGCTGAAACGAAATTTGTATTTCCTCCTACCTCGTTGGCCCTTCAGTTCTTCTTTTCTCCCTTTGGATGTTTTTTTCCTTCTTCTTTGGATATTGTTTTTTATTTTTGTTTGTTTTTTTTTACTTTGCATGTTTTTCCTTCTTCGGATATTATTTTTTTGGCTTATTTTTTTAGACGATGTTTTTTTCGTCTTCTTTAAAAATTGATTTTTTTCGTCTTCTTTAAATATTGTTTTTTTTTTCATCCTTTTGATGTTGTTTTACGGAACAAGAGCCGTACAGTGCTACTCTATCAGGAGGTAGCGCCAACTGAACGCCTTGAAGCAGTACCCAGCTCTTTTATAGGGAGCGTCAACCCGAAGTCAAGTTCTAGAACGTTGCACTCACTTTTCATTGGTTTCCCAGCTATGCTGTCAGAATAATGTTTGCTGATTGGTCGAAAATTTTAAAACGTACCCGAGTACTGTAAAAAAAACTCAAGATCTTGCTACCCTACGGAGCACCCATAAGGTGATTTTTTTAATACGTTATATGCAGCTATTTGTAGCAGGCCGTAATTAGACTAATCCACCCTTTGTCAATAAAGCCAACAAGAGAACAGGTTGCCCAAAGTTTGCTCAGGTACACGCCACAGCACAACCTTAAAAACACATCCAGCACAAATCACACTAGTGAATGACACAGCAAATCACAGCAATAAAAAAGACCCCTATGGGCAATCCAGCACCCAGACTACAGGTGCCAAAAGGCCCAGCCTGCCTAATAATGAACCCAAAATATACATACAACAAAGAAAAAGACACAAACAAAAAAGAAAATAAAACTAGCCAGCTGCTCCCACTAAACCCCGCTCCCGAGGCCACTAAGCCGGCTGGCTTGATAATACACGATACAACCTCAGATAAAACATATTAAAGCAACACCAGGGAGGTTTACAACCTGATCCTTAAAATTATCGACCCGTAATTCCACCTTGAAAACCCCTAAAGAACAGTAGTTTACCCCATGACTCACTGCCCCATTCAAACAAAAAAAAAACAGGTTTTTGGGGTAACCTTTAGGTCAGCTCTTCAAAACCAGGTATGAGGACTCTTCAGCTAATCAGTCCTCTAATTAGAAATCTAATTAGGGAGTTGCAGCGAAAACCTGCATACACACCGGCCCTTTGCGGATAAGATTGTTCACCCCTGAAACAAGCAAACAGAAAGGCTGCTACACTGCAAATTCAATATGCCCGCCGATGCTCCACCAAATCTATCAGGACCCTGCCTGTCTTTCCCGTGCCTGCTCCTTTGCCAATATGCCCTACCATCGGAACATGCACAGCCATCTCGCCCCGGCTATGCCTCCAGTCCGAACTGCAGTTCCTATACCTGCCTATAATTGCCTGGCTACAATCCATCCCCCAAAATGAAATTGATGACCCAACGATCACAGCTAAGAATTCTATCCCCAAACCACTGGTCTTCCTCCCCAACCGAACGATCATTCACTGACCGTGGTAACTTATAAGGGTTGGTATGATGACCAGTGGTGGACCTCACCGAACGTTTAACTGGTCTCTACACCTCGGGGGGGACATAACCTCCTCCATTATACGAGACCTACTTGTGGATGCTCTATTGCGACCCCTCCCACCAGCCCTGTCCCCGTAAAATCACAGAGTCCTCATCCGATTCCATTTCTGTTGCCCCTGTGGGCAACCCAGACTCAGGAGACATTACCAGAACATCTTCCCCTGACATAACAACCCCCTGTGGTACTGGACGCAACTCTGTTCGGTGAACTTGACGGACAACCCCGTCCCCCTCCATTGGAGTTGCAGAGTAAACTGCACCCTGATCTTGGGGACACTTGTAACATGCACCCATGATTTGGAACAGCAGCATACCTGTCAAGGTTTGGATTTGAAAATAAAGGAAATTTTCCGGCACCCGCCGTGAGCCATCCCACCACCGCAACCAGGCTCCAGTATCCCTTACATTTTAAGACAGGAAATATAAAATAATATAAATTATATAAAATATAATATAAATATAAATATATAAAATATATAAAATATAAAATAACCATTTGTCATTTATTTTCTATTAATTTTTCATGTTCACTCATGCGGCTCTGTCATTCACTAATGACTTGGATTTTTCATGCCGACTGACATCGTTCCTTCCCCGTGGGAGACAAATCTTACAGAACGCGTGACCCATCCTGCTCCTCTTCAGGAAAGTAAATTCGTCATCTTCGTCATCACCCCTTAAAACAATTACTGAAGCGAGACGGCGCACGCGTTACGGCGACAGATTTAAATTGTGAGTGCACTATATCTCGTCGCAAATGGTGCTTAACCACGGCGGGTCTCAAGCACAGGAGACTCCCAATTTCTAAATGACACACACTTGGCTCACAGCGCAAAGTTGTGTTAAACTTGCTTTGTCTAAAGCAGGCACACACATACGAGTATGATCCTGATAGGTAACTAAGCTATCGGTCTTATGTCCAAGCGCAACATAATTTAGGTTAGAACCTCATAACAAGTATTCCCGTTCGCTAATAGAGAGATCTCTCCCAGGATATATAGAAACGGAGACACTCGTCCGAATTGAACCTGGAAACAAAGCGCTACATCTGAGAATCTCGTCAGACATAGGGTTAAAGTTTACTGCAGTTTAATACGAAAGAACTACAATGAAATCACCGAAAATAAAACAAAATAATATAACTACTAATAATAGAAATAAAAATAACTATAATAAGCCCATATGATCCCGCTTAAATGCCTTCAGATTGCCATGAGTGCGACTTTTGCAACCAGTTGACAGTAGCGCTTCTTCACTGCACGTTCGGTCATAAAAAGTTTAAATTGTGTGCTCAGAATAAGTTTAAACCTTGTGCCTTGTGATTATTAACCAATTTTTATGCTGAATGGTCGGCTCAAACTCAATTGCGAAACACCGTGAGTCTGTTAATGTGTGACTTAAATGGAACTCATTAATAACCAGTATCACGTAATAACCTGGGTTAGAATAGAAGGCTTGTCCAACGAGCTGCGTCACCAGGTAATGTAAACGATCGGTAGCGAAGCTCCCCTCACGGCCAATGAGAGAGAGTCTCGCGATATTTCAGGCGAATTTGAGGTTTCAGAGCGTAGATCGCACAGGCAGGGATTCTTGTGAGCACTCAATGAACGGAGGCTGAAGTTGTGTAAAAGACATGCATTTATTCCTATAACTAACATAAGACAGACATTACACCTAACAAACAATAAACACGAAATAACGGAGTGGACACAAACAATGTAATCATGAAAATGCAATGACCAGATTTAAAATGAGTAACCTTAAAAGGGAAAATACTGTTCTGCAAAGCAAGCAATTTGTGGAAATACTGTCCTAAAGTAATATAGCAGGTGAATAGGAGTTTAGGTTGTTATAAATGAAAGGAAGTTTGTTTACTTGGTTGCAGAGTGGGGGGGGGGGGGGGTCTTGGCAGTTGGTTGCGGAGGCTGATGAGCTGATGGGTGATGGCACTCAGGGAGGCGCGGTGTTTGCAGCGGTTGTTGGAGTGGAGCCCCTCTGATTCCCTCTCCTGGTGAAGCTTGGGCTTGGTTGCAGTTCTCTGTCCAGCTGGGTCTTCACTGATAGGCTTCAGGAGGGCTTCTTGTGGGCTTCTCTTCTCTTGGGCTGATGTTCTCTGCCTCTCTTCGTGCTGATGGTCTTTTGTTTTCTCCTCCCTTCTGTTTCTCCTCTCCTGGCTTTGTTCTGAGGTGCCAGGTTTTATAGTGTAAAGTTCGTGAATAGGAGTGACCAGGAATTCGACTCCTGGACCAATGGCTGACCATCCATTTGGCGGGCTTTCGGAAGGGGGTCTGTATCAGTCCTTTTGAGATTTATGACCAGAGTGATTTCCCTTGTATTGATGATTTTCGTTAGGCTGGTGTAACTTTTGATATATTCACTTTCGTGGTAACCACTGACCAGATTTGGAAACTGGAGTGATTTTCCATCGGTTTGATACCAAACATGCCATAGCAGCCTAGCGGTTCACACCTCATACCATCTGTAATGATTAATTAATGATTACTTATATTATGTCGTTATGTTATATTACTCACACCTTATTTTATGCCTCACAATCTATATAATTGTAAATATACTGTGTAGCTGCTGGCGCGTTCCAAACTAAATCTCATTGTACTTACAATGTCAATAAAAACATCCATCCATCCATCTAGGCAGGCCAGTGTCGCCTCCATCCTTCCTGAAGTCAGTGATTCCTTTGTCTTTGTGCTGTTTAGTGCCAAATTGTTTGCTGAACTCCAACCTATCAGTTTCTGGACCTCATCTCTGTAAGCTGACTCATAAGAACCAAAGAGATTTACAAATGAGAGGAGGCCATTCGGCCCATCAAGCTCCTTTGAGGAGAACTTAGCTAATAGCTCAAAAATCTTATCTAGCTCTGATTTAAAAGAACCCAGGGTTTTAGCTTGTGTTACAATAACAGGAAGACTATTCCATACTCTAACTACACGCTGTGTACAGAAATGCTTCATCAAATTCGTTTTAAAATGTTCTCCAGCTAATTTCCACTTATGGCCACGAGTTCTGGTATTTAAACTAACATTGAAATAGCCATTTGGCTGAACAGCATCCAGACCTGTTAGAATCTTAAACACCTGGATTATGTCCCCCCTTAGTCTCCTTTGCTCGAGGCTAAACAGATTCAGCTCAGCTAACCTCTCCTCATTAGACATTCCTCTAAGACCAGGAATCATTCTCGTTGCCCTACGTTGCACCTTTTCCAAGGCAGCAATGTCCTTCTTAAGGTATGGTAACCAAACCCGCACACAATATTCTAGGTGGGGTCTTACCAAGGAATTATATTATCGTAGCATCACTTGCCTTGTCTTAAACTCCACACACCTAGAGATGCAATGTGCCTTCTCGCGTGGTGTTCCTGCAGAGGGAGTCTGTGAGTGCTGGAGATTGGGGGAGGGGGCAGTGTGGCTATGTCTGCTCTGTGTTCCTCCAGACGAGCAAAGAAGCTGTTTAGCTCCTTTGCTAAAAGGGCGTTGCTGTTAACAGTGACGGTGTTGTTGCCTTTGAAGTTTGTAATGTGTTGTATTCCCTGCCACACCCACTGTGGGTTGTTGTATGTGAAGTAGACCTCTATTTTCTGTTTCTCTGCCTGCCTGGCAACCTTGATGCCCCTATTCAGGTTAGCTCTGGCTGCACTCTGTGTTCTTGACTGCGCTGTCTTGTCCTGTAGTATTGTATTGTTGCTCTTGTGTTTATCTTGCACTTTCTCCCTCTGTTTGTGCTCCTTTCACTCTGTATAGTTCTATCTTGCCCGCACTTGTGTCATCTTGTGTTGTTTCTGTTTTTCTTCTTTGTGTTGCACCGTGGTCCAGGAGGAACAATGTTTCCTTTCACTGTGTACTGTGTATATTGCTGAAATAACAATAAACCCACTTGACCACCTGCCTCAATTCATCCTGAAGAGTTTTCCAATGTTGTTCAAAGGTCTGTTTGTTTCGAGTGAAGGACACGCCCCTGGACGTGCTGGATAAGGGGACCACAGATCAGTGTCCTCAGTCCTGCTTCTCCCTTCAAAGCTGAGAGGAAGATGACCCGCCTGCTGCTTCTGGTTTTGGCTTATGGAGCTCTGCTTATCTCCACAGAGGCCCAGCAAGATTACCACAGTCTCCCTGCACTCACAAGACGGCCATTAAACTCGCAGTCGAAAATGCTCATCAAGGAACCCGTCAGCACATGAATTTCTATAACATCCAGGGCCGTCCGAAGGTAACTGCTGAGAAAGTGTTTACAAAAGTGTGAAACTTTCATCATCTGCAAGCTGAACTAATGAGTATCACATTGATTTTGATGTTTTAATTTCAATGCATATGATGCTTAATGTCTCTTCACAATGAAAGTGATGGTTGTATATCTCAGCCCTGGTCAATTTTACCTTCTCACAGTTTCTCTCTGAATCTGCTGCAGTCAAGTCTGTGACAGTTTGCCATTTTTTGGGTGATTATTGTTTGTTATATTGCCTTTAAAACAGTTGTAGGCAATTTTGTATATAACGTGTTTATGTGATTTAGATCAGCAGTGAATACATTGACATTGAGATTCTCTTGAGAGCAACAAAATGTCCAAAGTCAACTGCAACAGACCATCGGGCTGACTGTATTTTCATGGACAAGAGGGTAAGTAAAGAGTCACTGTGACTGTGAGCATTGGACATATCAGTTAGCAAATTAATTTAGGTTCATGTTAACTTTTTTGATGCCCTGCGGGGGAAAGTTAGCCAACAATAAAGTAACAAATACATAGGTGGCCTCAAAGAGCCAGTTCCTTCACCTTATTCTCAAATTTTAGTAGGTTTACAGGCTTAAAGGCTGGATTACCAGGCAGAAGCAAATGCTAATCATCTGAGGGGTGACCTGTAGATTATGCTTCGAGCTATGAACCCTAGCTGGCCTTATTTAAAGACCTGTGGGCTGTACTACAAAGCGGGTTTTACATACCCAGAGTTAACTCAATCGAGCCAGGTTAACTAAAACTCATTGTTGAAATCAGCCTTAAATGGCAGTGTGGTGTTTTGTGGTGAAAGGGCAGGACTTAACTCTTGTTTTAATTAGAAAGCCAGTAATTAAACCTGGTCAGAGCAGGGTAGATGTGCAGTGTGAATTACCCTTTAAATTTACCTCTTTAAATAGTGAACTACAGGACCACTTAGCTTGATCGGAGGACAGTATTTTAATACAGAGCAGTGTTCAGTTAAACGGGATTTGTTGTTCATACTTTTAGATGAACTTGCTTTGTATAATATAGCCTTATGGTGACCCTGCTTTGGAAGCTCTTTCCTCTAAAATTGTTCTGTGTCATTAAACCCTGCACTCCAGCAGCTCTGCCTTAAATCATTAGATATATCTTTACTACACCTTCTCTCACTGTATTTATTGCCCACCACTCTTTAAATACTGTTTTTGTGTGTCTGTGTGTTTTTGCAGCCATTCATTAACTGTAGAGTTTGCAGCAGACGGTCTGGTAATGATCTTACACATCCATCAAATGACTGTGTACCAAACAAGAAAGTGGATGAAGTAAGTGTAGAGAGTCTTAGCATTATGGAAATGTAACAGGTGTGTGAATTGTGTCTAAACATGTGGTTAAACTTTGATTGTGTTTGTACATGCAAAAATTTGATCAGAGTACTGTTTATTAATGACAATGTTACTTTTAATCTGAACAACAGTGGCAGCACCAAGGAAAAGCTTGGGGGGGGGGGCTCTAGCTCCTCCTCCAATGACCATAGTACCCCCACAGCACCCCCAAAATATTGGTTTCATTTTTTCTTTAACTATCTGTAAAATCTGTATATTGTGTAAGACATTTTTGCGGTTTTTACAGCATACTTGTAGTGTATTTTTTCTTCAAAGTACACATAGAGGCTCTGTGAGCTAGACGTTAGAATTTCATATTTTATCCTATTTTATCCATGCTGTAGCTTATCGTGCTGTGTGCTTCTATACACCATCTACATAAGCTGAAAAGCTAAAGCACCCGGTCTAAATAATCTCACTCCCCTATAGCACCTGTAGCATTAAGTCACTGGCGCTGCCACTGCTGAATAAACGACTCCAATCTGACTAAACCGCTTAACTTTTCCTCCCCATGTTACATTTCAGGACAAACGACGTAATATGTGTCCTTCTGATAAACCTCTTCTCAGACCTAAAACTGCCTTGGCTTCCAAGGACACTAAAGAAGCTGAAGGAGACCGTCTGGCTGTTTCTGATGGCTGATGGTCCTGCAATGTGGACCAGAGGAGGAAACTGGGAGGGAAAATGCTTTGCTTTATATCATGCCCACCCAAAGCCCCCAGTGAGTAAGCCATAGGCGCCGATAGCATGGAAAAACTCCCAAGAAGGAAGAAACCTTGGGAGGGACCAAACTCAAAGGGGGAGCCCATCCTCCTGGGGCCGGCAAAGTGTAGGTGCAGGATCACAAAAAAACTTGACGAGAGAAACGAGAGAATTCGACTGTCCCTCACAAAAACTGTAAAGTTTTAGTGGCTAAATTGCTTTTTCTATGCCTTTTCAAACAGGAGGAGATTTGTTTGGCTATACGTAGAAATTTTCTATACAATTTAGACAGCACAGAATCATTAACCTACTTTAATGCATTTATTAATACAACCACATATTTCACACATTTTGACATCAGTCATGCAGTGAAGATACAGTCTCTTTATTTCTTGACGCCAACCCTCCCCATTAATCCGGGCTTGGGACCGACACCTAGTTGAGCTGGCTTTCTCCCTTAAGTGGCTGGGTTAGGCTAAACTATGTACATATTTATGAAGACTACTATAAATTTATAAAGACCTCCCTAAATATGTAGTCTAACAAAACGCAGTTTAAAGAAGGTAGCCTACCTGGTAAACAAAGAAATTAAAAGGCCCACAGCATATAATCGGGCTATATCCAAGCAGTTTTTAAGAACGTAACCTACATGGCGAAATTGAATTACTTTCTGGACCAACAAACGCAACCAGACATGAACATTATGCACCTTCCTAGTCTTGATGTATGTCGTCATACAGATGAGGACGTTAAGGCAGCCTTTAGGTCCGACCCATCATGCACTGCAGTTTTTTGCAAATTCCTCAGATGGAAAACCATTAAATACCTCTTCTATTACCTTATATTACCTTATATTCATGTAATAAATATACAAATATCAATTAGTTGGAAATCAGCCAGACAGACGTAATTACTACAAATGGTTTCCACTGTATTTGTGACTCTGAGTGCCGCAGGCTTGGATGCAGTGCCGCACCATTTTGTAAGGCATGCACTGGCCAATCATGTAGCACTTCTCTCATAAATATTAATGAGACATCACCTACCACCCTGCAAAAAAGAAATTTGCCGCTCGTCCCCCTGCACATGAACCAACATGGCTGTGTCAACCAGCGGAGCTCCGGAGCCTCTGGAGAAACACGCGGCAAAAAAGGCTCGCATACGGTCTTCCAGAGTTTGGGAATACTTCAGTCATGACACCTTTTCTGCGCCTCTACTGTAGCTGGCGTTAATGACGCTGTTTCAGCCATTTTATATTTTCTGTTTACTTATTCTGTCATGTAAGACTGAGACAAATTATCGTTTACGACTATTCTTACACACTGTAGCCTGACTTGCTGACTTAAGTAAGCTTAACTATAAGCTACCTTTGCTAGTGTTTGTGAATAACATGTTTCTCTAGTTATGAAATTATTCCATGTTTTAGCATCTGTTTCAACATTAAAGTCAAATTGGTATATTGAAATATGTAAAAACTATTGAACTATTAGCTTAAGTCTAACATAGAAAATCCTACTGAATCTCTTAAGATTTTCCTTTTTTGTTAATGCACTAATGTTTAAGAAGTGTCTTAAATTGAATTTCAGATTTGTGTGTGGGTGGGAGTGGGTGAATTGTATTAAATTCATACATTCATTCTTTTGGCTCAGACATTACTGACCTAAAACAAATTGAGGCATTGGGTAAGTGCTTAAATTAGCTACTAAATGGCAAAAAATATTCTAAATATCACATTTTCCATTCTTCGGTATAATTTTAATGAATCACCTATGCTGCCAAACATTAACGCATAGATTGTCACAACACTCTATGTTTTAGTTCTTCTTTATGTGTATAGGACGGTGTGATGGTTCTGGTGGTGGGTGTGGCCGACGCTGCTCGCGATGTTTGGCTATGCTGCAGTCCCAGGGACCAAGTTGGAACACATTTCCACCTTCAAGCTTAGGTGGAAAAACGGCACCGAGACCCAGCAGCAGGACAACTTCTTGTCCAGACAACCAGCCCTGCTTCATCATTGAAGTAAGCCCTGTGAACAGGAGCGAGATGTACTTCTGCAGTGGATGTTATAGCGGAAAGAACATCCCCATCCTCACGTCTGCCGGAGTGCCCCCTCAAGTGGGTGTGTGACTTAACTCGATGGATGAATTGGACAGAATGTACTGTTACTAGAGGTCGACCGATATGGGTTTTTCAAGTCAAGGGTCAGGCGATGGCCGATATATGCTGCTGATTTTTTTTGGCCGATAATTGGACGTTTTCCCCTCTATTTGCATGGTAAAATATCACACTAATAATAACAAACGATACACAAAATTTCTCAATTTAGCATTTATTGAATACTCAACTTGGAAACAATAACACATTTATAAACAATAAAAATAGCAGCATCAGAATCTCTGTTAGTGCACAATATAGCAGCAAACTCCTCATGTTTGACGGAAGGAAATTTGTAAACAATACAAAAAGGAATAAGCATGTTATCTTTAGTTGTAATCCCACTTCCAGTCCCTGAGTCTTACTCACCACACTCATACTTCACAGCAAACAGACAGCAGTTAATTAACCAGAAGAGAAAAATGCAAAAACACAACAGAACTTGTAAATAATAACAAACTAATAGACAATAAAAATAGCAGCATCAGAATCTCTATTAGTGCCAAATATAGCAGCAAACTCCTCATGTCTGACGGAAGGAAAATTTGTAAATACACAAAGGAATGAGCACATCTTCAGTTTTAATCCCATTTCCAGTCCCTGAGTCTTCCTCATCCCACAAGCAGGCAAGGCATGTCACCCCGGTTGTGTGACACTTATTTTATATAATAAAATAAGTGCCCCCTGCGGCCCCAGAGCCCGAGCAGCCGTCTCCGCTGCCTGCAGCTACCGCGCCCACGTCCGAGGCGCTTTCCCTGCCTGCAGCTCCCGGGCAGGCGCCCCCTCTGCAGCCTGCAGCTCCAGTCCCTGGCCCCACTCCAGTCCCTTCTCCCCCTGTGACTCTGGTACCCTCACCCCGACGAGCCCGACCCCGGCCGCAGGTCCTTATGTCTGTGTCCCATAAGGGGAGAGGACACAGACGCACGGCTGGGGTCCCACCCGCCCAGCCCCCTGGCTCGCCCTCCCTCGCCGGCGCTAGGGCTTGGTCGGCACCTGCGGGTCCTGGCCCTCCGGGTCGGCTGTCGTCTGCGGGTCCCCCTCCGCGGCCTCGTCGCCCTGCCTCGGTCCCTCCTCCGGCGTCTTATCGGTTGCCTGCGGGCCCCCCGACGGCGGCTCCTCATTCGCCTGCTGGTCCTCCCGCTCTGGCGTGTCGGAGGACGTCGCCGTCTGCTGCGGCTCCCCCTCTCTCCTTGCCCTCGCCAGGGTCCCTTCCAGCTCCTTCGTCCCCTTCCCTGGTCTCCCCTCCGACTCCCTCCTTCGTCCCTGCGTCTGTCCCTCACCCCGTCTCCTCGGCCCCTCCGGCTCCGGCCTCCCGGCCGCCTGCAGCCCTTCCGGCTGCCTCCCGTCGCCCGCTGGGTCTCCCTCGGGCTCCTCTTGGTTCCCCCTCCTTCTCTCCCTGGCCTCCCGTCTTTGTCCCTCCTGCCTCTGCTCCCCCTCGCTTTGTTCCTCCTGTCTCTGTCCCTCCTCTCTTTGTCCCTCGTCCCTCTGGCTTCTGCTCCTCTTTCCCCGATGTTCCCTTCGTTCACTCCCGGTCCTTTTGTCCTGCCTGTTCCCTCCGTGTCCCCCTTTCTGATCTGTTTCTCTGCCTTTCCTGTCTTATGTCAAGTCTTGTCCTGGCTCCTTCCCCTGTGCCAGTTCTGTCTGTCCGTTCTGTTCCCTGTCCCTCATTAATGAGGTTTTATATAGATATACATATATGCCCGGCTTGTCCGCTCCTCGTGTGTGCCACGCCCCCTGATTACCCACGTGTGCTTCCCTGATCGTCTCCTGCTTTGCCCGATTACTTTGATTAGTCATGACCTATTTTAAGTCCTGGTCTTACCTGTTTGCCCTGTCCGTCATTGTAGTTTGTCAATGCCTGCGTTCCGTCCTGCTCTACCCGCTCCGTTTCCCCGATTAAAGACCCGTTTTCACAAACACAAAAAAAACTATATGTATACATATACATACACTGAACAATAATATAAACGCAACACTTTTGTTTTTGCTCCCATTTTTCATGAGATGGACTTAAAGATCTACAATTCATTCCAGATACACAATATTACCATTTCTCTCAAACATTTCTCACAAATCAGTCTAAATGTGTGATAGTGAGCACTTCTGCTTTGCTGAGATAATCCATCCCACCTCACAGGTGTGCCACATCAAGATGCTGATCTGACATCATGGGTAGTGCACAGGTGTACCTTATACTGCCCACAATAAAAGGCCACCCTGGAATGTGCAGTTTTGTCTCACAGCAAAATGCCACAGATGCCACAAGCATTGAGGGAGCGTGCAATTGGCATGCTGACAGCAGGAATGTCAACCAGATCTGTTGCTCGTGCATTGAATGTTCATTTCTCAACCATAAGCCGTCTCCAAAGGCGTTTCAGAGAATATGGCAGTACATCCAACCGGCCTCACAACCGCAGACCACGTGTAACCACACCAGCCCAGGACCTCCACATCCAGCAGGTTCACCTCCAAGATCGTCTGAGACCAGCCACTCAGACAGATGATGCACGGCCCCATGTTGCAAGGATCTGTACACAGTTCTTGGAAGCTGAAAATGTCCCAGTTCTTGCATGGCCAGCATACTCACCGGACATGTCACCCGTTGAGCATGTTTGGGATGTGCTTGACCGGCGTATACGACAGCGTGTACCAGTTCCCACTAATATCCAACAACTTCGCACAGCCATTGAAGAGGAGTGGACCAACATTCCACAGGCCACAATTGACAATCTGATAAACTCTATGCGAAGAAGATGTGTTGCATTGTATGAGGCAAATGGTGGTCACACCAGATACTGACCGGTTCTGAGTCCCCAGACCCCCAATAAAGCAAAAAACTGCACATTCCAGGGTGGCCTTTTATTGTGGGCAGTATAAGGTACACCTGTGCACTACCCATGATGTCAGATCAGCATCTTGATGTGGCACACCTGTGAGGTGGGATGGATTATCTCAGCAAAGCAGAAGTGCTCACTATCACACATTTAGACTGATTTGTGAGAAATGTTTGAGAGAAATGGTAATATTGTGTATCTGGAATGAATTGTAGGTCTTTAAGTCCATCTCATGAAAAATGGGAGCAGAAACAAGAGTGTTGCGTTTATATTTTTGTTCAGTATATATATTTATGGGTGTATCGAGACTAGATGGTCAGTATGGATAACTAAGGTGCACTAAAACTGGGTGAGCAGGCAAGGCATGTCACCCAGGTTGTGTGACAATTATTTTATATAAATGTATATATGTATATATATATTCCATCCACCATCCCTCCTTTACGGAGAACTGCGTTATTTTTATTGTCCATTACGAAAAAAATAAAAAAACTATATATATATATATATATATATACATATATATTTATGGGTGTATCGAGACTAGATGGTCATTATGGATAACTAAGGTGCACTAAAACTGGGTGAGCAGGCAAGGCATGTCACCCAGGTTGTGTGACAATTATTTTATATAAATGTATATATATATATATATATTCCATCCACCATCCCTCCTTTACGGAGAACTGCGTTATTTTTCTTTTCTATTGCTAATAAAAAAACTATATATATGTACATATATATATATATATATAAATATATATATATATATATATATATATATATATGGGTGTATCGAGACTAGATGGTCAGTATGGATAACTAAGGTGCACTAAAATTGGGTGAGCAGGCAAGGCATGTCACCCAGGTTGTGTGACAATTATTTTATATATATGCATATACATATTCCATCCACCATCCCTCCTTTATGGAGAACTGCGTTATTTTTATTGTCTATTGCAAAAAAAAAACAGAAAAACTATATATATATATATATATATATATATATATATATATATATATATATATATATACATATATATTCATGGGTGTATCGAGACTAGATGGTCATTCTGGATAACTAAAGTGCACTAAAATTGGGTGAGCAGGCAAGGCATGTCACCCAGGTTGTGTGACAATTATTTTATATAAATGTATATATATATATATATATATATATATATATATATATATATATATATTCCATCCACCATCCCTCCTTTACGGAGAACTGCGTTATTTTTCTTTTTTATTGCTAATAAAAAAACTATATATATATACATATATATTTATGGGTGTATCGAGACTAGATGGTCATTATGAATAACTAAGGTGCACTAAAATTGGGTGAGCAGGCAAGGCATGTCACCCCGGTTGTGTGACAATTATTTTATATATATATTCCATCCACCATCCCTCCTTTACGGAGGACTGCTTTATTTTTAATATCCATTGCGAAAAAAAAACACAAGAAAAAGAAAAAATATCTATATATATACATATATATATATATATATATATATATATGGGTGTGTCGAGACTAGATGGTCAGTATGGATAACTAAAGTGCACTAAAATTGGGTGAGCAGGCAAGGCATGTCACCCAGGTTGTGTGACAATTATTTTATATAAATGTATATATATATATATATATATATATATATACATATATATATATATATATATATATATATATATTCCATCCACCATCCCTCCTTTACGGAGAACTGTGTTATTTTTCTTTTCTATTGCTAATAAAAAAACTATATATATGTACATATATATATATATATATATGGGTGTATCGAGACTAGTTGGTCATTATGGATAACTAAGTTGCACTAAAATTGGGTGAGCAGGCAAGGCATGTCACCCAGGTTGTGTGACAATTATTTTATATATATGTATATATATATTCCATCCACCATCCCTCCTTTATGGAGAACTGCGCTATTTTTATTGTCTATTGCAAAAAAAAAAAAAAAAAAAAACAATACATATATATACATATATATTTATGGGTGTATCGAGACTAGATGGTCATTATGAATAACTAAGGTGCACTAAAATTGGGTGAGCAGGCAAGGCATGTCACCCCGGTTGTGTGACAATTATTTTATATATATATTCCATCCACCATCCCTCCTTTACGGAGAACTGCGTTATTTTTATTGTCCATTGCGAAAAAAAAAAAACTATATATATACATATATATTTATGGGTGTATCGAGACTAGTTGGTCATTATGGATAACTAAGTTGCACTAAAATTGGGTGAGCAGGCAAGGCATGTCACCCAGGTTGTGTGACAATTATTTTATATATATGTATGTATATATTCCATCCACCATCCCTCCTTTACGGAGAACTGCGTTATTTTTCTTTTCTATTGCTAATAAAAAAACTATATATATGTACATATATATATATATATTTATGGGTGTATCGAGACTAGTTGGTCATTATGGATAACTAAGGTGCACTAAAATTGGGTGAGCAGGCAAGGCATGTCACCCCAGTTGTGTGACAATTATTTTATATAAATGTATATATATATTCCCTCCACCACCCCTCCTTTACGGAGGACTGCTTTATTTTTAATATCCATTGCGAAAAAAAAACACAAGAAAAAGAAAAAATATCTATATATATACATATATATATATATATATATATATATATATATATATATATATGGGTGTGTCGAGACTAGATGGTCAGTATGGATAACTGAGGTGCACTAAAATTGGGTGAGCAGGCAAGGCATGTCACCCAGGTTGTGTGACAATTATTTTATATATATGCATATACATATTCCATCCACCATCCCTCCTTTACGGAGAACTGCGTTATTTTTATTGTCTATTGCAAAAAAAAAACAGAAAAACTATATATATATATATATATATATATATATATATATATACATATATATTCATGGGTGTATCGAGACTAGATGGTCATTCTGGATAACTAAAGTGCACTAAAATTGGGTGAGCAGGCAAGGCATGTCACCCAGGTTGTGTGACAATTATTTTATATAAATGTATATATATATATATATATATATATATATATATATATATTCCATCCACCATCCCTCCTTTACGGAGAACTGCGTTATTTTTCTTTTTTATTGCTAATAAAAAAACTATATATATATACATATATATTTATGGGTGTATCGAGACTAGATGGTCATTATGAATAACTAAGGTGCACTAAAATTGGGTGAGCAGGCAAGGCATGTCACCCCGGTTGTGTGACAATTATTTTATATATATATTCCATCCACCATCCCTCCTTTACGGAGGACTGCTTTATTTTTAATATCCATTGCGAAAAAAAAACACAAGAAAAAGAAAAAATATCTATATATATACATATATATATATATATATATATATATATATATGGGTGTGTCGAGACTAGATGGTCAGTATGGATAACTAAAGTGCACTAAAATTGGGTGAGCAGGCAAGGCATGTCACCCAGGTTGTGTGACAATTATTTTATATAAATGTATATATATATATATATATATATATATATATATATATATATATATATATATATATATATTCCATCCACCATCCCTCCTTTACGGAGAACTGTGTTATTTTTCTTTTCTATTGCTAATAAAAAAACTATATATATGTACATATATATATATATATATATGGGTGTATCGAGACTAGTTGGTCATTATGGATAACTAAGTTGCACTAAAATTGGGTGAGCAGGCAAGGCATGTCACCCAGGTTGTGTGACAATTATTTTATATATATGTATATATATATTCCATCCACCATCCCTCCTTTATGGAGAACTGCGCTATTTTTATTGTCTATTGCAAAAAAAAAAAAAAAAAAAAAAACAATACATATATATACATATATATTTATGGGTGTATCGAGACTAGATGGTCATTATGAATAACTAAGGTGCACTAAAATTGGGTGAGCAGGCAAGGCATGTCACCCCGGTTGTGTGACAATTATTTTATATATATATTCCATCCACCATCCCTCCTTTACGGAGAACTGCGTTATTTTTATTGTCCATTGCGAAAAAAAAAAAACTATATATATACATATATATTTATGGGTGTATCGAGACTAGTTGGTCATTATGGATAACTAAGTTGCACTAAAATTGGGTGAGCAGGCAAGGCATGTCACCCAGGTTGTGTGACAATTATTTTATATATATGTATGTATATATTCCATCCACCATCCCTCCTTTACGGAGAACTGCGTTATTTTTCTTTTCTATTGCTAATAAAAAAACTATATATATGTACATATATATATATATATTTATGGGTGTATCGAGACTAGTTGGTCATTATGGATAACTAAGGTGCACTAAAATTGGGTGAGCAGGCAAGGCATGTCACCCCAGTTGTGTGACAATTATTTTATATAAATGTATATATATATTCCCTCCACCACCCCTCCTTTACGGAGGACTGCTTTATTTTTAATATCCATTGCGAAAAAAAAACACAAGAAAAAGAAAAAATATCTATATATATACATATATATATATATATATATATATATATATATATATATGGGTGTGTCGAGACTAGATGGTCAGTATGGATAACTGAGGTGCACTAAAATTGGGTGAGCAGGCAAGGCATGTCACCCAGGTTGTGTGACAATTATTTTATATATATGCATATACATATTCCATCCACCATCCCTCCTTTACGGAGAACTGCGTTATTTTTATTGTCTATTGCAAAAAAAAAACAGAAAAACTATATATATATATATATATATATATATATATATATACATATATATTCATGGGTGTATCGAGACTAGATGGTCATTATGGATAACTAAAGTGCACTAAAATTGGGTGAGCAGGCAAGGCATGTCACCCAGGTTGTGTGACAATTATTTTATATAAATGTATATATATATATATATATTCCATCCACCATCCCTCCTTTACGGAGAACTGCGTTATTTTTCTTTTCTATTGCTAATAAAAAAACTATATATATATACATATATATTTATGGGTGTATCGAGACTAGATGGTCATTATGAATAACTAAGGTGCACTAAAATTGGGTGAGCAGGCAAGGCATGTCACCCCGGTTGTGTGACAATTATTTTATATATATATTCCATCCACCATCCCTCCTTTACGGAGGACTGCTTTATTTTTAATATCCATTGCGAAAAAAAAACACAAGAAAAAGAAAAAATATCTATATATATACATATATATATATATATATATATATATATATATATATATATATATATGGGTGTGTCGAGACTAGATGGTCAGTATGGATAACTAAAGTGCACTAAAATTGGGTGAGCAGGCAAGGCATGTCACCCAGGTTGTGTGACAATTATTTTATATAAATGTATATATATATATATATATATATATATATATATATATATTCCATCCACCATCCCTCCTTTACGGAGAACTGCGTTATTTTTCTTTTCTATTGCTAATAAAAAAACTATATATATGTACATATATATATATATATATGGGTGTATCGAGACTAGTTGGTCATTATGGATAACTAAGTTGCACTAAAATTGGGTGAGCAGGCAAGGCATGTCACCCAGGTTGTGTGACAATTATTTTATATATATATGTATATATATATTCCCTCCACCACCCCTCCTTTACGGAGGACTGCTTTATTTTTAATATCCATTGCGAAAAAAAAACACAAGAAAAAGAAAAAATATCTATATATATACATATATATATATATATATATATATATATATATATATATATGGGTGTGTCGAGACTAGATGGTCAGTATGGATAACTAAGGTGCACTAAAATTGGGTGAGCAGGCAAGGCATGTCACCCAGGTTGTGTGACAATTATTTTATATAAATGTATATATATATATATATATTCCATCCACCATCCCTCCTTTACGGAGAACTGCGTTATTTTTCTTTTCTATTGCTAATAAAAAAACTATATATATATGTACATATATATATATATATGGGTGTATCGAGACTAGTTGGTCATTATGGATAACTAAGTTGCACTAAAATTGGGTGAGCAGGCAAGGCATGTCACCCAAGTTGTGTGACAATTATTTTATATATATGTATATATATATTCCATCCACCATCCCTCCTTTATGGAGAACTGCGTTATTTTTATTGTCTATTGCAAAAAAAAAAACAAAAAAAACTATATATATATACATATATATTTATGGGTGTATCGAGACTAGATGGTCATTATGAATAACTAAGGTGCACTAAAACTGGGTGAGCAGGCAAGGCATGTCACCCAGGTTGTGTGACAATTATTTTATATATATGTATATATATATTCCATCCACCATCCCTCCTTTACGGAGAACTGCGTTATTTTTATTGTCTATTGCAAAAAAAAAAACAAAAAAAACTATATATATATATACATATATATATATGGGTGTATCGAGACTAGAAGGTCATTATGCATAACTAAAGTGCACTAAAATTGGGTGAGCAGGAAAGGCATGTCACCCCAGTTGTGTGACAATTATTTTATATATATGTATATATATATATATATTCCCTCCACCACCCCTCCTCTACGGAGGACTGCTTTATTTTTATTTCCATTGCAAAAATAAAAAATTTTAAAACACAAAAAAAAAAAAAAACGAAAATAATAATAATAAAAATAATTTTGAATGTGTATTCAAATAAGTTTGAATGTGTGTGAACTATATATAAATATATATATACACATGCATATACAGAAATATATACACACACACACATATATATATATATATACACACACACACACAGACACACACTCACATAAACACATACACACACTGTGTACAGTCTTATGCAAAGGTTTGGCACCCCTTGACAAATAACATCTTTTCAATTACAAAAGCAACAATATCAGTTAATACAGTCTCTTTAGGAACTGGGGGAAAAATACACAATATTTTCAGCAAACATTGATGAATAGTTACTTTTTATGCCATAAATTGAACAAAATTACAAAATAAAAACATTATTATGGCACTCTGCAAAAGTTTGGGCACCCTACGTAATCAGTACTTAGTAACACCTCCTCTGCCAGATATCACAGCTTACAAGCGCTTCTTATAGCCAGCTGAAAGGCTTTCAGTTCTTGTACTTGGGATTTTCTCACATTCTTCCTTGCAAAAGGCTTCTAGTTCTGTAATATTCTAATATATCAAGGGCTGTATTGTCAAATAGGAGATCGGCAGCATTCTCCCACCTGAGAAAACTGTACTACAATGCCCTTGATAGTGTGTAGAAACACACTCGTCAGCTCTAGTCCTCCTGTAACAACGCAAAAGGACTGGCAACCCTCAGGTATTTATGCGTGCGATTGTATGATAAATTCACCCTGACAGTCTCACACTTCTCTTGGTACCAACAGGTCTCATGGAATATATAAAAGGCAACTGCAACAATTATACTCGGCACTAAACATCGAGGCACGGAAATGCAGCAGAGCTTGTGTATTTCTCAGGATGCATTCTAGTAAAATGCCCGGAAAATGAGCTAAAGACATATTTCAAGGGGCACTATATAAAACCGATGGAAATTTTACTGATTAAATAAAAGGAAAAGCATCGTTTGAAAAATCACAAATGTTTCTAAGATTCAATGCATCGCTTTTTGACCACATCATAGCGATGAACACATCATTGTTCCTGACAATGTCCTAATACAGAAATAAAACTTTATGTTGGTAAACTCAAAAAGCCTTCAGCTGTCACACTGGCTAACGATCTCAAACGATTATAAAGCAGCATTTTGAAAAGCGCTGTTTTAAAATAACAGATACAACACTTACCTTGTCTTCTGGCCAAATGCTTTTCACGGCTTGGCACTCCAACGGTGCTGAAACGAAATTTGTATTTCCTCCTACCTCGTTGGCCCTTCAGTTCTTCTTTTCTCCCTTTGGATGTTTTTTTCCTTCTTCTTTGGATATTGTTTTTTATTTTTGTTTGTTTTTTTTTACTTTGCATGTTTTTCCTTCTTCGGATATTATTTTTTTGGCTTATTTTTTTAGACGATGTTTTTTTCGTCTTCTTTAAAAATTGATTTTTTTCGTCTTCTTTAAATATTGTTTTTTTTTTCATCCTTTTGATGTTGTTTTACGGAACAAGAGCCGTACAGTGCTACTCTATCAGGAGGTAGCGCCAACTGAACGCCTTGAAGCAGTACCCAGCTCTTTTATAGGGAGCGTCAACCCGAAGTCAAGTTCTAGAACGTTGCACTCACTTTTCATTGGTTTCCCAGCTATGCTGTCAGAATAATGTTTGCTGATTGGTCGAAAATTTTAAAACGTACCCGAGTACTGTAAAAAAAACTCAAGATCTTGCTACCCTACGGAGCACCCATAAGGTGATTTTTTTTATACGTTATATGCAGCTATTTGTAGCAGGCCGTAATTAGACTAATCCACCCTTTGTCAATAAAGCCAACAAGAGAACAGGTTGCCCAAAGTTTGCTCAGGTACACGCCACAGCACAACCTTAAAAACACATCCAGCACAAATCACACTAGTGAATGACACAGCAAATCACAGCAATAAAAAAGACCCCTATGGGCAATCCAGCACCCAGACTACAGGTGCCAAAAGGCCCAGCCTGCCTAATAATGAACCCAAAATATACATACAACAAAGAAAAAGACACAAACAAAAAAGAAAATAAAACTAGCCAGCTGCTCCCACTAAACCCCGCTCCCGAGGCCACTAAGCCGGCTGGCTTGATAATACACGATACAACCTCAGATAAAACATATTAAAGCAACACCAGGGAGGTTTACAACCTGATCCTTAAAATTATCGACCCGTAATTCCACCTTGAAAACCCCTAAAGAACAGTAGTTTACCCCATGACTCACTGCCCCATTCAAACAAAAAAAAAACAGGTTTTTGGGGTAACCTTTAGGTCAGCTCTTCAAAACCAGGTATGAGGACTCTTCAGCTAATCAGTCCTCTAATTAGAAATCTAATTAGGGAGTTGCAGCGAAAACCTGCATACACACCGGCCCTTTGCGGATAAGATTGTTCACCCCTGAAACAAGCAAACAGAAAGGCTGCTACACTGCAAATTCAATATGCCCGCCGATGCTCCACCAAATCTATCAGGACCCTGCCTGTCTTTCCCGTGCCTGCTCCTTTGCCAATATGCCCTACCATCGGAACATGCACAGCCATCTCGCCCCGGCTATGCCTCCAGTCCGAACTGCAGTTCCTATACCTGCCTATAATTGCCTGGCTACAATCCATCCCCCAAAATGAAATTGATGACCCAACGATCACAGCTAAGAATTCTATCCCCAAACCACTGGTCTTCCTCCCCAACCGAACGATCATTCACTGACCGTGGTAACTTATAAGGGTTGGTATGATGACCAGTGGTGGACCTCACCGAACGTTTAACTGGTCTCTACACCTCGGGGGGGACATAACCTCCTCCATTATACGAGGCCTACTTGTGGATGCTCTATTGCGACCCCTCCCACCAGCCCTGTCCCCGTAAAATCACAGAGTCCTCATCCGATTCCATTTCTGTTGCCCCTGTGGGCAACCCAGACTCAGGAGACATTACCAGAACATCTTCCCCTGACATAACAACCCCCTGTGGTACTGGACGCAACTCTGTTCGGTGAACTTGACGGACAACCCCGTCCCCCTCCATTGGAGTTGCAGAGTAAACTGCACCCTGATCTTGGGGACACCGAACTACCATATACAAACAGGCATCCCAATGATCCTGTATTTTACCTCGAACATGGTTCCGCAAACACACCAGCTGACCTTCATCAAACCCCTAATCATTAACCAACTCATTGTGTTTCCGATTTCGTGGTGTGGCTTGTTCCTCCAACTAAGCCTTCACATACTCTTGAAGCACCTGCAAACTTTCCTGATGGTTTTGTACCCATTCCTCCAAAGGTCCACCATACTGACTGATCCCGGCAGGAGCCTGAAGATAGTGTATCGGTAATCGAGGCTCACAGCCAGACCCCTTAAATAAAAAGGCATCATCCAGTCATTTGGTGGGGTGTAGTATTGTAAGCTTCTCTGCTGGAGGAAGTGTGTGAAGCAAATTGTGCAAAAAAAATATTAAAGCAACACCAGGGAGGTTTACATCTAGATCCTTAAAATGATCGACCTGCAATTCCACCTTGAAAATCCAATTACCATATAAAGGATACAAGATGTAAAGATGACAAATGACATGGCACACATTTGTTGTTTAGACTGTTGTGTCAGGTTAATTGAA
Source organism: Brienomyrus brachyistius (assembly GCF_023856365.1). NCBI lineage: Eukaryota > Metazoa > Chordata > Actinopteri > Osteoglossiformes > Mormyridae > Brienomyrus > Brienomyrus brachyistius. Next base: position 20,581 of record NW_026042437.1, on the reverse strand, counting down.
AGCTGAAGGATCTTAGTGTTTACTAGTCTAAGTAACAGAATGTCTAAACACTGTGCTTGCCTTTATGGGTTTTTAAGCAGAACATATAGGTATAGAAACATATTAACATTACGTTTCACGATTCACTGACTGGAGAATAGGAGAATATACACATCAATATTACTACTTAAGTTAACTAACCCTAATCCCAACCCCTATTGGCACGGAGCCCGCCAGGGTTCAGGTGAGATATAAATCTGTAATCTGTATCAATGGTTTTGCTATCCATACCCACCCTATTAATGTTAGCTTCCCAGGGTTTCTTGTTAGACAAGCTCTGTGTCTCTCTATACCCCCATTTACTGCACGACTGATTGTCCATTTATAAAGAATCAAATAGGGTGAAGATGGTTTTAGTTTACAATTACTCTGGAAGGTGACCAGATTAAAAAAAACTAAATACCATGCCTACGTGTATGTAATCTCCATCACAGTCCCCATTTTCCCCATAATCCTCGTTTTGATAGTGCCAATTTGTGTAATGTGAGTTTTTTTTTTTTTTTTAAAACTGTTATAGAAGAACATACTGGATGCCACATGTGTACAATTACCCCTTTCTAATTAGTGGGGTCCGTTGTGTCAGCTACAGCCTTTACTAACATACACATAAGTATACAGTCTTACAGCACTTTTGTTTTCCTTTTGTATTTAATGGTTTTCCATTTAGGGGGCAGCATGGTGGTGCAGTGGTTAGCACTGTTGCCTCACACCTCTAGGGCCCGGGTTCGAGTCTCCACCTGGGTCACATGTGTGTGGAGTTTGCATGTTCTACCCATGTCATCGTGGGGTTTCCTCCGGGTACTCTGGTTTCCCCCACAGTCCAAAAACATGCTGAGGCTAATTGGAGTTGCTAAATTGCCCATAGGAGTGTATGCGTGAGTGAATAGTGTGTGAGTGTGCCCTGCGATGGGCTGGCCCGCCATCCTGAGTTGTTCCCTGTCTCGTGCCCATTGCTTCCGGGATAGGCTCCAGACCCCCCGCGATCCAGTAGGATAAGCGGTTTGGAAAATGGATGGATGGATGGATGGACAGTTTTCCATTTGAGGAATTAGCAAAAAACTGCAGTGCATGATGGGTAGGATCTAAAGGCTGCCTAACGCCCTTAATTTGTTTGCAATTTCGCCAGGTAGGCTACCTTCTTTAAACTGCGTTTTGCTAGACTACACATTTCGAGATGTTTTATTGTAGTCTTGGTAAATATATATATATAGTTTAGCCTAACCCAGCCACTTAAGGGAGCAAGCCAGCTCAGGTAGGTGCCAGTCCCAAGCCCGGATTAATGGAGAGGGTTGGCGTCAAGAAATAAAGAGAAATAAAGACAACTAACACTCCTAGTTTGCGAGATCTGACTGCAATGGCAGCACTGCTACAAGGGTGTGGATAAATCTATACAAATATCACCTGCATGCACATTACTTCTTTTACAATAACCAACTCCTGATCCATACTGTTAGTCGTGAAAAAAAAAACTATCGTGTACATAGAGGCCCTGTGTAAAAAGATAACTGCCAAGGAAAAGATCAAAAACATTTATTTCAAGGATACAAAGTTTTTATGGTCATGTACAGTGTACAGTGCAATTCTTATTTGATTAACTTGAATGTCTCCACAGACTAGACGATTAAACAAATAAAGCAGCGCAACATTACAATAACTAATAACAAATAAACAAAGCTCACGAGTACTATTACAGTATTTATATCATTTATTTAAACTTAATTTTACCAGGTAAATTAACTACAAAGCAGTTACCACTGCTTTACCTGCTTCTCGGGAGAAATAGCAGATATACGTCATGTATGTGACTAAATTCTTAAGCCAATAAGGGCAAAGTTGTGTCGTAATGGAGGCGGATCCAGTTTGTGCAGCCGGTTAAAGACACTACGGGCATGTAAATGGAGAACGAAATTATAGTTATACCGAATCTCCTACACACAATACCAAGGTTACCAACTTTGGTCAGCTGACCGGAGTGAGACGTTCAATTCCCGTAAGATTTCTTTGCGCCAGCCTGAGAGTCTGAAAACACGTCACACCAGATGCATGAGAGATGGAAACCTGGGATATTCAGTCGAATCAGATCAAATATGATGCTAAGTTAGTACTAAGTTAAAATATGTTCCGGACTTGTAACATGCACCCATGATTTGGAACAGTCAGCAGGCTGTCTCTGGCCACGCCCCCTACACTCGGTCCGGCCCCTGGCTTTTCCTGAATTCTGATTCCTTTAGATAAACATTGACTTCATTGATATTGTTATTGATTTATCGACAGACCATCATACTTTTTAGACGTTATAATAACAACACTCTATTGATCCCCAAAGAGAGAAATTCTCTCCTTGCCTGCCCCCTCTTACTGTCCATGATACACAAGCACATATGTAGAAAAACGTCAGCTTGGAAGCCAAGGCTGGACTTAACCTACTCTATTCTGGTATTCTGTTCTCCCAAGTAAGGCATCCCAAGTTCGAATCCAACTTCCGACAAAAGTTCTTCAATCGCTACAGCACAATTTGAGCCACTGATCGGCTTTAATTGCTTTGTTTTATTTTTGCGTTTCAGGCAAAACTACATAACACTTAAAGACACTTCGGGCATGCAAATGGAGAACGAAATTATAGTTATACCGAATCTCCTACACACAATACCAAGGTTACCAACTTTGGTCAGCTGGCCGGAGTGAGACGTTTCTCAGGCGCCAGCCTGAGAGTCTGAAAACACGTCACACCAGATGCATGAGAGATGGAAACCTGGGATATTCAGTCGAATCAGATCAAATATGATGCTAAGTTAGTACTAAGTTAAAATATGTTCCGCACTTGTAACATGCAGCCATGATTTGGAACAGCAGCATACCTGTCAAGGTTTGGATTTGAAAATAAAGGAAATTTTCCGGCACCCGCCGTGAGCCATCCCACCACCGCAACCAGGCTCCAGTATCCCTTACATTTTAAGACAGGAAATATAAAATAATATAAATTATATAAAATATAATATAAATATAAATATATAAAATATATAAAATATATAAAATATATTTTTGGCCACAACCGGGATTCGAACCCCGGTCTCCCGTGTGAAAGGCGGCGATCTTACCACTACACTATCCAGCAACTATATAATATAAGGGAGATTTACGGGAAAATACTAATACGGGAGGACGGCGGGAAAGAGAAGTAAAATACGGTAGTTTCCCGGCCAAAACGGGAGACTTGACAGCCTGAGATGGTCAGCAGGCTGTCTCTGGCCACGCCCCCTACACCCTGGCTTTTCCAGCGTGTTCGCGAAAACGACTTCATTATTTATCGACAGACCATCATACTTTTTAGACGTTATAATAACAACACTCTATTGATCCCCCTCTTACTGTCCATGATACACAATGACGAGACACATGTTCACTAATGACGAGAACTATTCTATTTTTCATGCCGGGGGTCCTTCAAATCTTACATTTACAAATCTTGTTCTTGTTCTCTGCTTTCTCCTTTCTCGTTCCCGTAGATATATATTATTATACGGAGATTTACGGAGTCTTCAAAGACGGTCCGGCTCCAGCTCAAGGATCACTGTTGCTGTGGTGTAGATCAGCTGATCTGTAGTAGTCTTCTACGTACATCTTCTAGTAGACCTTCTGAGGGTACTTCACGCATTCTTGGTCGGAGGGTCCAGGTTTCCAGCTTAGCTTATTTCTTATTTCTCAGGTCAGCTGCTCTTGTATTCAGCCTACTAATATATATGGGGCTTGGTACCCAATCTCGGAATGTGGGGATGATGATATATATATTATATAAAATATAAATATAAATATAAATATATAAAATATATAAAATATATAAAATATATTTTTGGCCACAACCGGTCAACCGGATTCGAACCCCGGTCTCCCGTGTGAAAGGCGGCGATCTTACCACTACACTATCCAGCAACTATATAATATAAGGGAGATTTACGGGAAAATACTAATACGGGAGGACGGCGGGAAAGAGAAGTAAAATACGGTAGTTTCCCGGCCAAAACGGGAGACTTGACAGCCTGAGTCTCTGGCCACGCCCCCTACAAACGACTTCATTATTTATCTGATTGATTTATCGACAGACCATCATACTTTTTAGACGTTATAATTGATCCCCCTCTTACTGTCCATGATACACAATGATAACAGTTCACTAATGACGAGAACTATTCTATTTTTCATGCCGGGTCCTTCAAATCTTACATTTACAAATCTTGTTCTTGTTCTCTGCTTTCTCGTTCCCGTAGATATATATTATTATTTTTGGTCGGAGGTTTCCAGCTTAGCTTATTTCTTATTTCTCAGGTCAGCTGCTCTTGTATTCAGCCTACTAATATATATGTACTTTAACACTACACTATCCAGCTAGAGATTCTTGGTCGGAGGGTCCAGGTTGCCAGCTTAGCTTATTTCTTATTTCTCAGGTCAGCTGCTCTTGTATTCAGCCTACTAATATATATGGGGCTTGGTACCCAATCTCGGAATGTGGGGATGATGATATCTCCCCCCTGACCTGTCGTCCTGGCTCCCCCTTGTTCTTGTTCTCTGCTTTCTCGTTCCCGTAGATATATATTATTATACGGAGATTTACGGAGTCTTCAAAGACGGTCCGGCTCCAGCTCAAGGATCACTGTTGCTGTGGTGTAGATCAGCTGATCTGTTTCCAGCTTAGCTTATTTCTTATTTCTCAGGTCAGCTGCTCTTGTATTCAGCCATATATGGGGCTTGGTACCCAATCTCGGAATGTGGGGATGATGATATATATATTATATAAAATATAATATAAATATAAATATATAAAATATATAAAATATATAAAATATATTTTTGGCCACAACCGGGATTCGAACCCCGGTCTCCCGTGTGAAAGGCGGCGATCTTACCACTACACTATCCAGCAACTATATAATATAAGGGAGATTTACGGGAAAATACTAATACGGGAGGACGGCGGGAAAGAGAAGTAAAATACGGTAGTTTTTTAGACGTTATAATTGATCCCCCTCTTACTGTCCATGATACACAATGATAACAGTTCACTAATGACGAGAACTATTCTATTTTTCATGCCGGGTCCTTCAAATCTTACATTTACAAATCTTGTTCTTGTTCTCTGCTTTCTCGTTCCCGTAGATATATATTATTATTTTTGGTCGGAGGTTTATTTCTTATTTCTCAGGTCAGCTGCTCTTGTATTCAGCCTACTAATATATATGTACTTTAACACTACACTATCCAGCTAGAGATTCTTGGTCGGAGGGTCCAGGTTGCCAGCTTAGCTTATTTCTTATTTCTCAGGTCAGCTGCTCTTGTATTCAGCCTACTAATATATATGGGGCTTGGTACCCAATCTCGGAATGTGGGGATGATGATATCTCCCCCCTGACCTGTCGTCCTGGCTCCCCCTTGTCGTAGCAATCGTGTTGTACCTCATCAATCTCTAGTTGTGATAGCAGTTGTTTCTGGCCACAACCGGGATTCGAACCCCGGTCTCCCGTGTGAAAGGCGGCGATCTTACCACTACACTATCCAGCAACTGTTTGGTTTCCCGGCCAAAACGGGAGACTTGACTCACTATCCAGCAACTATATAATATAAGGGAGATTTACGGGAAAATACTAATACGGGAGGACGGCGGGAAAGAGAAGTAAAATACGGTAGTTTCCCGGCCAAAACGGGAGACTTGACAGCCTGAGATGGCTGTCTCTGGCCACGCCCCCTACAGTCGGTCCGGCCCCTGGCTTTTCCAGCGTGTTCGCGAAAACGACTTCATTTATTTTCTTATTGATTTATCGACAGACCATCATACTTTTTAGACGTTATAATAACAACACTCTATTGATCCCCAAAGAGAGAAATTCTCTCCTTGCCTGCCCCCTCTTACTGTCCATGATACACAAGCACATATGTAGAAAAACGTCAGCTTGGAAGCCAAGGCTGGACTTAACCTACTCTATTCTGGTATTCTGTTCTCCCAAGTAAGGCGTGGGTTCGAATCCAACTTCCGACAAAAGTTCTTCAATCGCTACAGCACAATTTGAGCCACTTACGGCTTTAATTGCTTTGTTTTATTTTTGCGTTTCAGGCAAAACTACATAACACTTAGGCATAGTAGAGGAGGCTATTGGCAGTGCTAAAAGCTAGGTGAGTACAATATGAAGTGCAATCTGCAAGCTCCGGCAGATATGGCTATGGCAGCATCAGTAGGAGGGAGAGGCAAGTGGGAATGCCGGCATGGGGAGTCCCTGAAATGTCAGCACTCCAGTTCCACAAGAGATTGCAAAGCTAGAGTGACAGCACTGACAATCCAGTTCATCCAAAGCCAATGGCACCGATCCCCACCCAGCTCTACACCTCACACTACAGGTCTGCCTGGGAGTGAAGAGTTAGCTAGGGCTAGAACTAGTGTCCCTATACGCTAAACTAAACAGGTGTGTTTTTAGTCTGGACTTGAGTTTTTAGTCTGGACAGAGCACGTTACTGACACACACATCTTCTTCGCAATGTTGCACACCTCTTTAAAATTTGCCTTTGTGATCTCCGATTGCCTCAATCGGACATCATTAGTGCCGACGTGGATAACTATCTGAGAGTATTTACGTTTACTTTTAGCCAGCACTTTTAAATTTGCCGAGATGTCGGTCGCTCTGGCACCCGGGAGACAATTTACAATGGTCGCTGGAGTCGCTACTCTCACGTTTCTTAGAATAGAATCACCAATTATTAGAGCACTTTCAACAGGCGTCTCAGTGGGAGTTTCACTGAGTGGGGAGAACCTGTTGGAAACGCGGATAGGCGAATGGTGCCGGTGTAAGTTTGGTTTGGATTTGCGACTATGCCGCCGGGTCGTCACCCACTCGCCTTGCTGCGAAGGCTCTGCTGCCGGAGCAGGGGGAGACTTACTGGCTATCGCGGACATATCCGGAGCCGCTAATACTGAGTCAATAAAACTTCTCACATGTATAAATACCGCTAATGACTGGAGAAGAATAGCTAAACATATTACACTCAGAACACGGAACAGTAGACATGGCGTTGTACTTACGTAAACTGAGGCTGTAAGGCTGGAAGCACCTTCTTAATTGAACGAAGATCGTGGGTCGGTACTTGCGTAGGTGATTAATCCGTCGGGGTCTGGGAAATTTTATTTATTTATTTTGGAGGATTATTAATCTTGCGAAGCTTTTTCCCAATGACTTAACTCGAATTATTATTTAGGTGATATCTATGGTTTCAAAGTTCGCGCGCTAGCAGTCAGTATCACTCTCGCAGGAAACAGGAAACAACGGAAATGACCACGTGTATCCCTTACATTTTAAGACAGGAAATATAAAATAATATAAATTATATAAAATATAATATAAATATAAATATATAAAATATATAAAATATAAAATAACCATTTGTCATTTATTTTCTATTAATTTTTCATGTTCACTCATGCGGCTCTGTCATTCACTAATGACTTGGATTTTTCATGCCGACTGACATCGTTCCTTCCCCGTGGGAGACAAATCTTACAGAACGCGTGACCCATCCTGCTCCTCTTCAGGAAAGTAAATTCGTCATCTTCGTCATCACCCCTTAAAACAATTACTGAAGCGAGACGGCGCACGCGTTACGGCGACAGATTTAAATTGTGAGTGCACTATATCTCGTCGCAAATGGTGCTTAACCACGGCGGGTCTCAAGCACAGGAGACTCCCAATTTCTAAATGACACACACTTGGCTCACAGCGCAAAGTTGTGTTAAACTTGCTTTGTCTAAAGCAGGCACACACATACGAGTATGATCCTGATAGGTAACTAAGCTATCGGTCTTATGTCCAAGCGCAACATAATTTAGGTTAGAACCTCATAACAAGTATTCCCGTTCGCTAATAGAGAGATCTCTCCCAGGATATATAGAAACGGAGACACTCGTCCGAATTGAACCTGGAAACAAAGCGCTACATCTGAGAATCTCGTCAGACATAGGGTTAAAGTTTACTGCAGTTTAATACGAAAGAACTACAATGAAATCACCGAAAATAAAACAAAATAATATAACTACTAATAATAGAAATAAAAATAACTATAATAAGCCCATATGATCCCGCTTAAATGCCTTCAGATTGCCATGAGTGCGACTTTTGCAACCAGTTGACAGTAGCGCTTCTTCACTGCACGTTCGGTCATAAAAAGTTTAAATTGTGTGCTCAGAATAAGTTTAAACCTTGTGCCTTGTGATTATTAACCAATTTTTATGCTGAATGGTCGGCTCAAACTCAATTGCGAAACACCGTGAGTCTGTTAATGTGTGACTTAAATGGAACTCATTAATAACCAGTATCACGTAATAACCTGGGTTAGAATAGAAGGCTTGTCCAACGAGCTGCGTCACCAGGTAATGTAAACGATCGGTAGCGAAGCTCCCCTCACGGCCAATGAGAGAGAGTCTCGCGATATTTCAGGCGAATTTGAGGTTTCAGAGCGTAGATCGCACAGGCAGGGATTCTTGTGAGCACTCAATGAACGGAGGCTGAAGTTGTGTAAAAGACATGCATTTATTCCTATAACTAACATAAGACAGACATTACACCTAACAAACAATAAACACGAAATAACGGAGTGGACACAAACAATGTAATCATGAAAATGCAATGACCAGATTTAAAATGAGTAACCTTAAAAGGGAAAATACTGTTCTGCAAAGCAAGCAATTTGTGGAAATACTGTCCTAAAGTAATATAGCAGGTGAATAGGAGTTTAGGTTGTTATAAATGAAAGGAAGTTTGTTTACTTGGTTGCAGAGTGGGGGGGGGGGGGTCTTGGCAGTTGGTTGCGGAGGCTGATGAGCTGATGGGTGATGGCACTCAGGGAGGCGCGGTGTTTGCAGCGGTTGTTGGAGTGGAGCCCCTCTGATTCCCTCTCCTGGTGAAGCTTGGGCTTGGTTGCAGTTCTCTGTCCAGCTGGGTCTTCACTGATAGGCTTCAGGAGGGCTTCTTGTGGGCTTCTCTTCTCTTGGGCTGATGTTCTCTGCCTCTCTTCGTGCTGATGGTCTTTTGTTTTCTCCTCCCTTCTGTTTCTCCTCTCCTGGCTTTGTTCTGAGGTGCCAGGTTTTATAGTGTAAAGTTCGTGAATAGGAGTGACCAGGAATTCGACTCCTGGACCAATGGCTGACCATCCATTTGGCGGGCTTTCGGAAGGGGGTCTGTATCAGTCCTTTTGAGATTTATGACCAGAGTGATTTCCCTTGTATTGATGATTTTCGTTAGGCTGGTGTAACTTTTGATATATTCACTTTCGTGGTAACCACTGACCAGATTTGGAAACTGGAGTGATTTTCCATCGGTTTGATACCAAACATGCCATAGCAGCCTAGCGGTTCACACCTCATACCATCTGTAATGATTAATTAATGATTACTTATATTATGTCGTTATGTTATATTACTCACACCTTATTTTATGCCTCACAATCTATATAATTGTAAATATACTGTGTAGCTGCTGGCGCGTTCCAAACTAAATCTCATTGTACTTACAATGTCAATAAAAACATCCATCCATCCATCTAGGCAGGCCAGTGTCGCCTCCATCCTTCCTGAAGTCAGTGATTCCTTTGTCTTTGTGCTGTTTAGTGCCAAATTGTTTGCTGAACTCCAACCTATCAGTTTCTGGACCTCATCTCTGTAAGCTGACTCATAAGAACCAAAGAGATTTACAAATGAGAGGAGGCCATTCGGCCCATCAAGCTCCTTTGAGGAGAACTTAGCTAATAGCTCAAAAATCTTATCTAGCTCTGATTTAAAAGAACCCAGGGTTTTAGCTTGTGTTACAATAACAGGAAGACTATTCCATACTCTAACTACACGCTGTGTACAGAAATGCTTCATCAAATTCGTTTTAAAATGTTCTCCAGCTAATTTCCACTTATGGCCACGAGTTCTGGTATTTAAACTAACATTGAAATAGCCATTTGGCTGAACAGCATCCAGACCTGTTAGAATCTTAAACACCTGGATTATGTCCCCCCTTAGTCTCCTTTGCTCGAGGCTAAACAGATTCAGCTCAGCTAACCTCTCCTCATTAGACATTCCTCTAAGACCAGGAATCATTCTCGTTGCCCTACGTTGCACCTTTTCCAAGGCAGCAATGTCCTTCTTAAGGTATGGTAACCAAACCCGCACACAATATTCTAGGTGGGGTCTTACCAAGGAATTATATTATCGTAGCATCACTTGCCTTGTCTTAAACTCCACACACCTAGAGATGCAATGTGCCTTCTCGCGTGGTGTTCCTGCAGAGGGAGTCTGTGAGTGCTGGAGATTGGGGGAGGGGGCAGTGTGGCTATGTCTGCTCTGTGTTCCTCCAGACGAGCAAAGAAGCTGTTTAGCTCCTTTGCTAAAAGGGCGTTGCTGTTAACAGTGACGGTGTTGTTGCCTTTGAAGTTTGTAATGTGTTGTATTCCCTGCCACACCCACTGTGGGTTGTTGTATGTGAAGTAGACCTCTATTTTCTGTTTCTCTGCCTGCCTGGCAACCTTGATGCCCCTATTCAGGTTAGCTCTGGCTGCACTCTGTGTTCTTGACTGCGCTGTCTTGTCCTGTAGTATTGTATTGTTGCTCTTGTGTTTATCTTGCACTTTCTCCCTCTGTTTGTGCTCCTTTCACTCTGTATAGTTCTATCTTGCCCGCACTTGTGTCATCTTGTGTTGTTTCTGTTTTTCTTCTTTGTGTTGCACCGTGGTCCAGGAGGAACAATGTTTCCTTTCACTGTGTACTGTGTATATTGCTGAAATAACAATAAACCCACTTGACCACCTGCCTCAATTCATCCTGAAGAGTTTTCCAATGTTGTTCAAAGGTCTGTTTGTTTCGAGTGAAGGACACGCCCCTGGACGTGCTGGATAAGGGGACCACAGATCAGTGTCCTCAGTCCTGCTTCTCCCTTCAAAGCTGAGAGGAAGATGACCCGCCTGCTGCTTCTGGTTTTGGCTTATGGAGCTCTGCTTATCTCCACAGAGGCCCAGCAAGATTACCACAGTCTCCCTGCACTCACAAGACGGCCATTAAACTCGCAGTCGAAAATGCTCATCAAGGAACCCGTCAGCACATGAATTTCTATAACATCCAGGGCCGTCCGAAGGTAACTGCTGAGAAAGTGTTTACAAAAGTGTGAAACTTTCATCATCTGCAAGCTGAACTAATGAGTATCACATTGATTTTGATGTTTTAATTTCAATGCATATGATGCTTAATGTCTCTTCACAATGAAAGTGATGGTTGTATATCTCAGCCCTGGTCAATTTTACCTTCTCACAGTTTCTCTCTGAATCTGCTGCAGTCAAGTCTGTGACAGTTTGCCATTTTTTGGGTGATTATTGTTTGTTATATTGCCTTTAAAACAGTTGTAGGCAATTTTGTATATAACGTGTTTATGTGATTTAGATCAGCAGTGAATACATTGACATTGAGATTCTCTTGAGAGCAACAAAATGTCCAAAGTCAACTGCAACAGACCATCGGGCTGACTGTATTTTCATGGACAAGAGGGTAAGTAAAGAGTCACTGTGACTGTGAGCATTGGACATATCAGTTAGCAAATTAATTTAGGTTCATGTTAACTTTTTTGATGCCCTGCGGGGGAAAGTTAGCCAACAATAAAGTAACAAATACATAGGTGGCCTCAAAGAGCCAGTTCCTTCACCTTATTCTCAAATTTTAGTAGGTTTACAGGCTTAAAGGCTGGATTACCAGGCAGAAGCAAATGCTAATCATCTGAGGGGTGACCTGTAGATTATGCTTCGAGCTATGAACCCTAGCTGGCCTTATTTAAAGACCTGTGGGCTGTACTACAAAGCGGGTTTTACATACCCAGAGTTAACTCAATCGAGCCAGGTTAACTAAAACTCATTGTTGAAATCAGCCTTAAATGGCAGTGTGGTGTTTTGTGGTGAAAGGGCAGGACTTAACTCTTGTTTTAATTAGAAAGCCAGTAATTAAACCTGGTCAGAGCAGGGTAGATGTGCAGTGTGAATTACCCTTTAAATTTACCTCTTTAAATAGTGAACTACAGGACCACTTAGCTTGATCGGAGGACAGTATTTTAATACAGAGCAGTGTTCAGTTAAACGGGATTTGTTGTTCATACTTTTAGATGAACTTGCTTTGTATAATATAGCCTTATGGTGACCCTGCTTTGGAAGCTCTTTCCTCTAAAATTGTTCTGTGTCATTAAACCCTGCACTCCAGCAGCTCTGCCTTAAATCATTAGATATATCTTTACTACACCTTCTCTCACTGTATTTATTGCCCACCACTCTTTAAATACTGTTTTTGTGTGTCTGTGTGTTTTTGCAGCCATTCATTAACTGTAGAGTTTGCAGCAGACGGTCTGGTAATGATCTTACACATCCATCAAATGACTGTGTACCAAACAAGAAAGTGGATGAAGTAAGTGTAGAGAGTCTTAGCATTATGGAAATGTAACAGGTGTGTGAATTGTGTCTAAACATGTGGTTAAACTTTGATTGTGTTTGTACATGCAAAAATTTGATCAGAGTACTGTTTATTAATGACAATGTTACTTTTAATCTGAACAACAGTGGCAGCACCAAGGAAAAGCTTGGGGGGGGGGGCTCTAGCTCCTCCTCCAATGACCATAGTACCCCCACAGCACCCCCAAAATATTGGTTTCATTTTTTCTTTAACTATCTGTAAAATCTGTATATTGTGTAAGACATTTTTGCGGTTTTTACAGCATACTTGTAGTGTATTTTTTCTTCAAAGTACACATAGAGGCTCTGTGAGCTAGACGTTAGAATTTTATATTTTATCCTATTTTATCCATGCTGTAGCTTATCGTGCTGTGTGCTTCTATACACCATCTACATAAGCTGAAAAGCTAAAGCACCCGGTCTAAATAATCTCACTCCCCTATAGCACCTGTAGCATTAAGTCACTGGCGCTGCCACTGCTGAATAAACGACTCCAATCTGACTAAACCGCTTAACTTTTCCTCCCCATGTTACATTTCAGGACAAACGACGTAATATGTGTCCTTCTGATAAACCTCTTCTCAGACCTAAAACTGCCTTGGCTTCCAAGGACACTAAAGAAGCTGAAGGAGACCGTCTGGCTGTTTCTGATGGCTGATGGTCCTGCAATGTGGACCAGAGGAGGAAACTGGGAGGGAAAATGCTTTGCTTTATATCATGCCCACCCAAAGCCCCCAGTGAGTAAGCCATAGGCGCCGATAGCATGGAAAAACTCCCAAGAAGGAAGAAACCTTGGGAGGGACCAAACTCAAAGGGGGAGCCCATCCTCCTGGGGCCGGCAAAGTGTAGGTGCAGGATCACAAAAAAACTTGACGAGAGAAACGAGAGAATTCGACTGTCCCTCACAAAAACTGTAAAGTTTTAGTGGCTAAATTGCTTTTTCTATGCCTTTTCAAACAGGAGGAGATTTGTTTGGCTATACGTAGAAATTTTCTATACAATTTAGACAGCACAGAATCATTAACCTACTTTAATGCATTTATTAATACAACCACATATTTCACACATTTTGACATCAGTCATGCAGTGAAGATACAGTCTCTTTATTTCTTGACGCCAACCCTCCCCATTAATCCGGGCTTGGGACCGACACCTAGTTGAGCTGGCTTTCTCCCTTAAGTGGCTGGGTTAGGCTAAACTATGTACATATTTATGAAGACTACTATAAATTTATAAAGACCTCCCTAAATATGTAGTCTAACAAAACGCAGTTTAAAGAAGGTAGCCTACCTGGTAAACAAAGAAATTAAAAGGCCCACAGCATATAATCGGGCTATATCCAAGCAGTTTTTAAGAACGTAACCTACATGGCGAAATTGAATTACTTTCTGGACCAACAAACGCAACCAGACATGAACATTATGCACCTTCCTAGTCTTGATGTATGTCGTCATACAGATGAGGACGTTAAGGCAGCCTTTAGGTCCGACCCATCATGCACTGCAGTTTTTTGCAAATTCCTCAGATGGAAAACCATTAAATACCTCTTCTATTACCTTATATTACCTTATATTCATGTAATAAATATACAAATATCAATTAGTTGGAAATCAGCCAGACAGACGTAATTACTACAAATGGTTTCCACTGTATTTGTGACTCTGAGTGCCGCAGGCTTGGATGCAGTGCCGCACCATTTTGTAAGGCATGCACTGGCCAATCATGTAGCACTTCTCTCATAAATATTAATGAGACATCACCTACCACCCTGCAAAAAAGAAATTTGCCGCTCGTCCCCCTGCACATGAACCAACATGGCTGTGTCAACCAGCGGAGCTCCGGAGCCTCTGGAGAAACACGCGGCAAAAAAGGCTCGCATACGGTCTTCCAGAGTTTGGGAATACTTCAGTCATGACACCTTTTCTGCGCCTCTACTGTAGCTGGCGTTAATGACGCTGTTTCAGCCATTTTATATTTTCTGTTTACTTATTCTGTCATGTAAGACTGAGACAAATTATCGTTTACGACTATTCTTACACACTGTAGCCTGACTTGCTGACTTAAGTAAGCTTAACTATAAGCTACCTTTGCTAGTGTTTGTGAATAACATGTTTCTCTAGTTATGAAATTATTCCATGTTTTAGCATCTGTTTCAACATTAAAGTCAAATTGGTATATTGAAATATGTAAAAACTATTGAACTATTAGCTTAAGTCTAACATAGAAAATCCTACTGAATCTCTTAAGATTTTCCTTTTTTGTTAATGCACTAATGTTTAAGAAGTGTCTTAAATTGAATTTCAGATTTGTGTGTGGGTGGGAGTGGGTGAATTGTATTAAATTCATACATTCATTCTTTTGGCTCAGACATTACTGACCTAAAACAAATTGAGGCATTGGGTAAGTGCTTAAATTAGCTACTAAATGGCAAAAAATATTCTAAATATCACATTTTCCATTCTTCGGTATAATTTTAATGAATCACCTATGCTGCCAAACATTAACGCATAGATTGTCACAACACTCTATGTTTTAGTTCTTCTTTATGTGTATAGGACGGTGTGATGGTTCTGGTGGTGGGTGTGGCCGACGCTGCTCGCGATGTTTGGCTATGCTGCAGTCCCAGGGACCAAGTTGGAACACATTTCCACCTTCAAGCTTAGGTGGAAAAACGGCACCGAGACCCAGCAGCAGGACAACTTCTTGTCCAGACAACCAGCCCTGCTTCATCATTGAAGTAAGCCCTGTGAACAGGAGCGAGATGTACTTCTGCAGTGGATGTTATAGCGGAAAGAACATCCCCATCCTCACGTCTGCCGGAGTGCCCCCTCAAGTGGGTGTGTGACTTAACTCGATGGATGAATTGGACAGAATGTACTGTTACTAGAGGTCGACCGATATGGGTTTTTCAAGTCAAGGGTCAGGCGATGGCCGATATATGCTGCTGATTTTTTTTGGCCGATAATTGGACGTTTTCCCCTCTATTTGCATGGTAAAATATCACACTAATAATAACAAACGATACACAAAATTTCTCAATTTAGCATTTATTGAATACTCAACTTGGAAACAATAACACATTTATAAACAATAAAAATAGCAGCATCAGAATCTCTGTTAGTGCACAATATAGCAGCAAACTCCTCATGTTTGACGGAAGGAAATTTGTAAACAATACAAAAAGGAATAAGCATGTTATCTTTAGTTGTAATCCCACTTCCAGTCCCTGAGTCTTACTCACCACACTCATACTTCACAGCAAACAGACAGCAGTTAATTAACCAGAAGAGAAAAATGCAAAAACACAACAGAACTTGTAAATAATAACAAACTAATAGACAATAAAAATAGCAGCATCAGAATCTCTATTAGTGCCAAATATAGCAGCAAACTCCTCATGTCTGACGGAAGGAAAATTTGTAAATACACAAAGGAATGAGCACATCTTCAGTTTTAATCCCATTTCCAGTCCCTGAGTCTTCCTCATCCCACAAGCAGGCAAGGCATGTCACCCCGGTTGTGTGACACTTATTTTATATAATAAAATAAGTGCCCCCTGCGGCCCCAGAGCCCGAGCAGCCGTCTCCGCTGCCTGCAGCTACCGCGCCCACGTCCGAGGCGCTTTCCCTGCCTGCAGCTCCCGGGCAGGCGCCCCCTCTGCAGCCTGCAGCTCCAGTCCCTGGCCCCACTCCAGTCCCTTCTCCCCCTGTGACTCTGGTACCCTCACCCCGACGAGCCCGACCCCGGCCGCAGGTCCTTATGTCTGTGTCCCATAAGGGGAGAGGACACAGACGCACGGCTGGGGTCCCACCCGCCCAGCCCCCTGGCTCGCCCTCCCTCGCCGGCGCTAGGGCTTGGTCGGCACCTGCGGGTCCTGGCCCTCCGGGTCGGCTGTCGTCTGCGGGTCCCCCTCCGCGGCCTCGTCGCCCTGCCTCGGTCCCTCCTCCGGCGTCTTATCGGTTGCCTGCGGGCCCCCCGACGGCGGCTCCTCATTCGCCTGCTGGTCCTCCCGCTCTGGCGTGTCGGAGGACGTCGCCGTCTGCTGCGGCTCCCCCTCTCTCCTTGCCCTCGCCAGGGTCCCTTCCAGCTCCTTCGTCCCCTTCCCTGGTCTCCCCTCCGACTCCCTCCTTCGTCCCTGCGTCTGTCCCTCACCCCGTCTCCTCGGCCCCTCCGGCTCCGGCCTCCCGGCCGCCTGCAGCCCTTCCGGCTGCCTCCCGTCGCCCGCTGGGTCTCCCTCGGGCTCCTCTTGGTTCCCCCTCCTTCTCTCCCTGGCCTCCCGTCTTTGTCCCTCCTGCCTCTGCTCCCCCTCGCTTTGTTCCTCCTGTCTCTGTCCCTCCTCTCTTTGTCCCTCGTCCCTCTGGCTTCTGCTCCTCTTTCCCCGATGTTCCCTTCGTTCACTCCCGGTCCTTTTGTCCTGCCTGTTCCCTCCGTGTCCCCCTTTCTGATCTGTTTCTCTGCCTTTCCTGTCTTATGTCAAGTCTTGTCCTGGCTCCTTCCCCTGTGCCAGTTCTGTCTGTCCGTTCTGTTCCCTGTCCCTCATTAATGAGGTTTTATATAGATATACATATATGCCCGGCTTGTCCGCTCCTCGTGTGTGCCACGCCCCCTGATTACCCACGTGTGCTTCCCTGATCGTCTCCTGCTTTGCCCGATTACTTTGATTAGTCATGACCTATTTTAAGTCCTGGTCTTACCTGTTTGCCCTGTCCGTCATTGTAGTTTGTCAATGCCTGCGTTCCGTCCTGCTCTACCCGCTCCGTTTCCCCGATTAAAGACCCGTTTTCACAAACACAAAAAAAACTATATGTATACATATACATACACTGAACAAAAATATAAACGCAACACTTTTGTTTTTGCTCCCATTTTTCATGAGATGGACTTAAAGATCTACAATTCATTCCAGATACACAATATTACCATTTCTCTCAAACATTTCTCACAAATCAGTCTAAATGTGTGATAGTGAGCACTTCTGCTTTGCTGAGATAATCCATCCCACCTCACAGGTGTGCCACATCAAGATGCTGATCTGACATCATGGGTAGTGCACAGGTGTACCTTATACTGCCCACAATAAAAGGCCACCCTGGAATGTGCAGTTTTGTCTCACAGCAAAATGCCACAGATGCCACAAGCATTGAGGGAGCGTGCAATTGGCATGCTGACAGCAGGAATGTCAACCAGATCTGTTGCTCGTGCATTGAATGTTCATTTCTCAACCATAAGCCGTCTCCAAAGGCGTTTCAGAGAATATGGCAGTACATCCAACCGGCCTCACAACCGCAGACCACGTGTAACCACACCAGCCCAGGACCTCCACATCCAGCAGGTTCACCTCCAAGATCGTCTGAGACCAGCCACTCAGACAGATGATGCACGGCCCCATGTTGCAAGGATCTGTACACAGTTCTTGGAAGCTGAAAATGTCCCAGTTCTTGCATGGCCAGCATACTCACCGGACATGTCACCCGTTGAGCATGTTTGGGATGTGCTTGACCGGCGTATACGACAGCGTGTACCAGTTCCCACTAATATCCAACAACTTCGCACAGCCATTGAAGAGGAGTGGACCAACATTCCACAGGCCACAATTGACAATCTGATAAACTCTATGCGAAGAAGATGTGTTGCATTGTATGAGGCAAATGGTGGTCACACCAGATACTGACCGGTTCTGAGTCCCCAGACCCCCAATAAAGCAAAAAACTGCACATTCCAGGGTGGCCTTTTATTGTGGGCAGTATAAGGTACACCTGTGCACTACCCATGATGTCAGATCAGCATCTTGATGTGGCACACCTGTGAGGTGGGATGGATTATCTCAGCAAAGCAGAAGTGCTCACTATCACACATTTAGACTGATTTGTGAGAAATGTTTGAGAGAAATGGTAATATTGTGTATCTGGAATGAATTGTAGGTCTTTAAGTCCATCTCATGAAAAATGGGAGCAGAAACAAGAGTGTTGCGTTTATATTTTTGTTCAGTATATATATTTATGGGTGTATCGAGACTAGATGGTCAGTATGGATAACTAAGGTGCACTAAAACTGGGTGAGCAGGCAAGGCATGTCACCCAGGTTGTGTGACAATTATTTTATATAAATGTATATATGTATATATATATTCCATCCACCATCCCTCCTTTACGGAGAACTGCGTTATTTTTATTGTCCATTACGAAAAAAATAAAAAAACTATATATATATATATATATATATATATACATATATATTTATGGGTGTATCGAGACTAGATGGTCATTATGGATAACTAAGGTGCACTAAAACTGGGTGAGCAGGCAAGGCATGTCACCCAGGTTGTGTGACAATTATTTTATATAAATGTATATATATATATATATATATTCCATCCACCATCCCTCCTTTACGGAGAACTGCGTTATTTTTCTTTTCTATTGCTAATAAAAAAACTATATATATGTACATATATATATATATATATATATATATATATATATATATATATATATATATATATATATATGGGTGTATCGAGACTAGATGGTCAGTATGGATAACTAAGGTGCACTAAAATTGGGTGAGCAGGCAAGGCATGTCACCCAGGTTGTGTGACAATTATTTTATATATATGCATATACATATTCCATCCACCATCCCTCCTTTATGGAGAACTGCGTTATTTTTATTGTCTATTGCAAAAAAAAAACAGAAAAACTATATATATATATATATATATATATATATATATATATATATACATATATATTCATGGGTGTATCGAGACTAGATGGTCATTCTGGATAACTAAAGTGCACTAAAATTGGGTGAGCAGGCAAGGCATGTCACCCAGGTTGTGTGACAATTATTTTATATAAATGTATATATATATATATATATATATATATATATATATATATATATATTCCATCCACCATCCCTCCTTTACGGAGAACTGCGTTATTTTTCTTTTTTATTGCTAATAAAAAAACTATATATATATACATATATATTTATGGGTGTATCGAGACTAGATGGTCATTATGAATAACTAAGGTGCACTAAAATTGGGTGAGCAGGCAAGGCATGTCACCCCGGTTGTGTGACAATTATTTTATATATATATTCCATCCACCATCCCTCCTTTACGGAGGACTGCTTTATTTTTAATATCCATTGCGAAAAAAAACACAAGAAAAAGAAAAAATATCTATATATATACATATATATATATATATATATATATGGGTGTGTCGAGACTAGATGGTCAGTATGGATAACTAAAGTGCACTAAAATTGGGTGAGCAGGCAAGGCATGTCACCCAGGTTGTGTGACAATTATTTTATATAAATGTATATATATATATATATATATATATAATATATATATATATATATATTCCATCCACCATCCCTCCTTTACGGAGAACTGTGTTATTTTTCTTTTCTATTGCTAATTAAAAAAAACTATATATATGTACATATATTTATATATATATATGGGTGTATCGAGACTAGTTGGTCATTATGGATAACTAAGTTGCACTAAAATTGGGTGAGCAGGCAAGGCATGTCACCCAGGTTGTGTGACAATTATTTTATATATATGTATATATATATTCCATCCACCATCCCTCCTTTATGGAGAACTGCGCTATTTTTATTGTCTATTGCAAAAAAAAAAAAAAAAAAAAACAATACATATATATACATATATATTTATGGGTGTATCGAGACTAGATGGTCATTATGAATAACTAAGGTGCACTAAAATTGGGTGAGCAGGCAAGGCATGTCACCCCGGTTGTGTGACAATTATTTTATATATATATTCCATCCACCATCCCTCCTTTACGGAGAACTGCGTTATTTTTATTGTCCATTGCGAAAAAAAAAAAAACTATATATATACATATATATTTATGGGTGTATCGAGACTAGTTGGTCATTATGGATAACTAAGTTGCACTAAAATTGGGTGAGCAGGCAAGGCATGTCACCCAGGTTGTGTGACAATTATTTTATATATATGTATGTATATATTCCATCCACCATCCCTCCT